>NC_136503.1:109736400-109763900 GCF_053919585.1 Euprymna scolopes
ATCTTAAAAAGATATCTTGGTTGGAATGAAGGAAATAGCAGATGAATGGCTGGTATCCGATAGGATGCCCCACCATTTCCAATTGGAATAAAATGAGAATAAAATTCATATATATGTATTATTTTTATTTTATTATATATATATATATATATATATATATATATATATATATATATATATATATATATATATATATATATAACATAATTTGTTTATACGAATATGTGGGTTTAGTGACTTTATTTCTAAGTTCAAAATGGCATAATGTAAGCAAACTATAAGGTATTTACAGCTCTTCTCTTCTAATTTTCGGATTTTTTAATCATGTCCAAACGCATTTTATTTCTTTTGGGTGGATTGATTGTTGCTATCTCTTCTGATGAGTTAAGGGCTAAAGAGATAGATTCATCGATTGACATAATAATTAAGTGATTGATTTTGTGCGACGAAACAGATACTGTCAAGAATTGTAAGTATCAACTGCATTAAAAGAACTAAATTGTAAGATGGTTAACATCATGAAATTTGGAATATAGACTTTTGTCATTTATTCATTAATTCATGCTCTGTAATTACATTGAGCTTCTTAAATAAGGATTGGTATATATTATAAGCAAATACAAGTGAATAAAAATATTTCCACAGAAATATATATATATATTTAAATAAGGGGGTAGTCATCAACAATGTGTATTTTTTAACATTATTTTATTATTCCGTGTCTTGGTTTTTCATTGAGAATTATGTTTAGATTATTGTAATAATGTTTTTAAATCATTGAAATCGTTTTTAACGCGTTTCAGACGTTCTGTGAAGCGTCCTCTTCAGAAATTATTTTCAAAATTTCTGAAGAGGACGCTTCACAGAACGTCTGAAACGCGTTAAAAACAATAAAAACAATGATCTAAACATAATTCTCAATGAAAAACCAAGACACGGAATAATAAAATAATGTTAAAAAATACACATTGTTGGTGACTTATTTAAATACACATCTTTCTTTCGTTGGAATTTCTTAACCCATTATATATATATATATATATATATATATATATATATATATATATATATATATATATATATATATATGAAAAAAAAAAAGAAATATATATTTTTTTCTTTTCTTTTTTCAGAATGGATTCTGTTCATCTTCCGGATGAGGCAAAAAGAACCAATTGCCGTTTCCGTTGGTCACAGCCTAAGCACTCTGGTTCAAGACTCGACGTTTGGGCGCTGGACGACATCAGTTTGAACGATGTTCTTTATCATACGTTGGATGTTGAAACTAAGGAATTGGAAGAACCGATAAAAATCCTCAGCCTTTCACGAGGAAAACTCATCGATACTTACTGTGGAGTACCAAAAACTATCGGGTAAAAAAGCGAGACTTTTTTTTTTTATTATTTAAAATAATGTTTTTATGGAAATCGCTCCAGACAAGGCATGAAGTCACTTGATGTAAGAAGCAAAAAAAAAAAAAAGACTACTTAAAGGTTCAAGGTCAAGTGATTTGTTTTGTTTTGTTTGTTTCACATCATTTTCAATAAGTGGAAAAGTTTAGAAGAGTTTAGCTTTTCCAACTGAAAAACCGATACGGTCGTCTAATCGATCTATTTTGGAAACATAATATCATCGTTTTTGTTGTTTTCGTTTTATTGTTGTTGTTGTTGTTTTTGTTGTTGTTGTTTTGTGCTTTATTTGTTTTGTTTAGTTATCATTAAGTGATTCAACTAAAAAATAAGTGGGAGAAAGAAACGCGATTTCGTAAAGGTGAAATTTGAAAATAAAGCTTTTAAGTCAGCTATAAACCTGACTAGTTCGCCTCATCTGAAGATGCCCACACAGGGTTGAAATAAATTTATAATGAAATTGAGCTAAGTTTTTAAGTTTTTGTTGAATTTTTCTTTTAACACTTATATATATATATATATATATATGTATGTGTGTGCGTGTGTGCGTGTGTGTGTGTGTGTGTGTGTGTGTGTGTGTGTGTGTGTGTGTGGTTCAGTTTGCTGCAAAGGTCACTCAAAGTCGTATCCTGGTCAAAGCACCAAATGTGGTCCGCACACACTCTGACTGGTGTCTCTATCAACCTTCTATGATGATCGATGAATGCTTTGAAAGGTATGATCTTCAATCACTTCCCTAGATAAGGTTTAAGTAACAACTTTGGTTCAATTAATTGTATATAACGAATTGTATGTAATCGTCTTTGTGTTTCATCTTGTTAAATAACCTAGACTGGTTATATGCTGTACAACTAAACGTTAATTATTTCTTTACAGTTTCGTAGATGAACCGAAGAAAGGAGAAGCTCGATACATCATGACGGACGTAATGAAGATCGGTCCATCTTATATGATCCAGTTCAACCTCTCGATGGGATGCGGAGATCCGTACGTTCCAGGAATCAACAATAAAATATATTTAGAATATTCCACAGACCATGGACTCAACTGGGAGATGGTCGAAAAGGCTTGTCTTCCTCCGACTAGCTGTGAGGAATTCAACCCAGGAACTGTTTACGAATTTTCTCAATATCCAAATTGGAATCGAATCACCGTGAAACTTCCACCGGACACTTGGTAAATATAAATCGATAATACATTTCTTCTCTTTGACGGAGCAGGTTCAAATCCAGTTCAGTTTAGTGTTGGGATGATTAATCAGTATCGGAATCAGAAAAAATTGTGTCTATTTTCCGATGTTAAAAACGATTCTTTTAGTTGTCTTTTTTATTTCATTTTATTTAAAGCAAAACCTTCTGCTGCTTATTGTAATTATGAAATAATAAATATTTATTGATTTTAAACTACCAGTAAAATGAGACTCTATTGATCATCTACCACAAGTGTAATTTTACACTTAAGAAAAATATCTGCACGTTTAACGCATGCTTTTACGATAATAGTGACAAAATAACAACTTTATAGTTAAATATTTAGAGATTTATAAAGGATCGAAATCGGAATCGGTAATTATATCAGAATCGGGAATAATATCAGAATCGTCTCATCACTAGTTCAGATCTAGTTTTTCTTTATGTAGATTTTTCTAACAACTTTATAACGATAGGGACACACATACATATGTAGATGCATAAACAAGCTAACAATTCCTACAGTCACGTATCTGGAAACGTATACCAGCAAAAACAGTTTATAATAAGTCATACACAATCCATTATGATTATGTAATGTAGCACGACGTGCTGTCGATAAGATTTTAGACTTTTTTTCATATAGGCACTTTCATTGAAAGTACACACATGAAACTCTAGTACCCTTCGAAGTAATCGCCTCCGGCTGCAATGCACTTGTGCCGTCTTAACAACTTCTGGAAGGCCCAATGGAAGTCCTCTAGTGTGAGCATGTCAGTAACCCTCATCACAGCTTCTTTCATTTCCTCAATTGTCTCATCACGAGAGCCGCTAAGGTTTTCCTTGAGCTTAGGGAATAACCAAAATCACAGAGAATGAAGTCTAGATTATAGGGAGGATGAGGAACTGTCTTGATGCCCATCTTGGTCAAATAGTCTGTGACAAGGATGGATTTGTGGACTGGTGTATTCACGTAAATCTTTCGCATCTTTAATTCCTCACAAATAATTGTGTGTACAGTTCCCACACTGACAGCAAACTGTGCACTTATCGTCTCTATAGACACACGACGGTCCTTATCAATGAAATTCTTTATTTGGCCAATCAACTATAGTCTTCTGATTTCCTTACTCCTCCCACACCTCTTATCATCCCCCACAGACTCCTTGCCTTCCTTGAATCTCTTATGTCACTCAAAAACTGATGCTCAATTTATGCAAGATGGTCCAAAAGCAGCCTGAAGCATTCCATACGTTTCTGTGACATTTTTCCCAAGTTTAAAACAGAATTTTATTGCATATCGTTCTTCTAAAATGTCCTCACGCCCAGATTGCATTTATGAAATTCACCAGCTGTGACAATCAGGCTTTAATAGGATGTATTCCAATTCCTGCTGTAGCTGTTCATTTGAACCTGAAATCATAAAAATTGGTCAGACATCTCGTAAGATGTAGCAAAACATACTGAATTTTCAAGAATCTGAAACAATTTTAAATTATTATTTGAAAGTGAAAGTGTCTCGTTTAAAGGGAACACTCTATTAAAATGTGTTCCATAAAAGCTTCTGAAAGCACTGCACATTTAAACCTACTTAATTTAATGCACGATGTGTTAAAGTGAAAATGATTACGTAAGAAAAGTCTGGAAACTTATTGAAGGCACCTCATACATAAATATACTGATATAGGACAAGAAAAAGAAAGAAGCAACCCTAGTAGAAGTATCTCCAATCACCCGAGAGGGAAATGATAACAAAATACCAATGTATTATTTATTTATTTTTTTTTTTTACACAGTGGTCACCACTTATCAAGGCCCGGAAGCCACTCAGGGATAAGGGTTATTGCAAGTACATTACGTTAATGTGGAGATTTGATGAAGTGTTTACTTAAGGGGGCGGTTCATTAGGAATTTGTTAACGTGTGACTTGAAGACATCCAAGTTGTAGTCAGGTGTGAAGCAGGCAGACGGAACAGAGTTCCACAGGCGTGCAGTTCTAAGAAAGAAGCTTTGTTCAGGGAATCCACGTTTTGATTTAGGCACAGTTAAAGAGTGGGGGAAATTTTTCACAGTGGATTCAGCTAGACGGGTGTTTTTCGTGAAAGATTGGCGAGGGTGGACCAGAGATTAGAGTTCAGACGAGCACCTGCCATGGAAATAACGATAAAACAAGGATAGGCTCGCAACGTCTCTTCTGTGGGAGAGAGGTTGCAGAGTAGAGAAAAGGGCATCCCCCATTAAGCCACGAAGTCTATTTTGTACTCTGTCAAGGCAGGATAGGCTGTTTTTGGCAGCTCCTGCCCAGATATGGCAGCAGTATTCCATCCTTGGACGTACTTGGCTTTTATATAGATAGATTATATACAACATGTAAAGAAACTGGAATCTTAGGAAGATCTATATAATTTCAGTAATTATAAGAACAACCGGACTTATGAAAGAAAAAACTTTTAAAAAAATATCCGGCATATATACCCGGTGAACAAAGTGCAAGACAGAGACAAACAATAGCACTTAAAGAGACGGTTAAAACATTTTTTTTTAAATCTCTTGGTTTGAATGTTTGCAGTAACAGATGATTGTCTGGCACCGGCAGTATGCCCCATCTCCATCTAGAACAAAATGATAAGAACAATTTTAAAAGCTAACAAATATACGTAAGTAAATACATTTTTTGACGTGCTTCATTGCATATTGGAACGACATAGAGCTGTTTAATGTTAGTCAAGTGCTCCCAGGAGAACTGATTGTGTCTTTTTTTTTTTCTAAAAGATGGAACAAAGAAAGATTTCAATTGATTTTTTTTAATGTCGTTCTTTCAATTTAGCCTAAACTTTCGAGTACATTGCAGGTCATATTCAGTAATTAAAATAATAATACTTTAATAAGTCGATATGACCCAAATTAATATCGTTAAATATTGGGCAAGTATATTATTTTTAATGGAAAGCGCTCCAGACAAGGCATGAAGCCACTTGATGTAAGAGCTAAAAAAAAAAAGTAAAAAAATACAACTTCAAGATTCAAAACTTGCCAACAATAAGTGTTATATAAATAGATTAGAACCTAGAAAACAGAAATTCTTCCCCCTTTGTCAGAAACATAATTTATGGAATGCGAGGACTAAAGGACAAAATAAGGGAAGTAAGAGTTATGAGGCTGCCAAAAGCAAATGCACAATCCATTTTCTACTTTTAGTTTTCTTATTCACACACTTCTGAATACCTGACCATGCCCCTGGTCCTGGATATGACCTTAAACTATATCCAGTGGTGAGGCCTCAGCTTGCGGGCTTTGGGGAGTGTGGAGTCACCCTTTAATTGCCATTGCTCCCAGGCCCACTCTTACCTGGAGTGGTAGTACCTGTTACCGGTTTCTATTTAACCCAACTATGGGTTAAATAGAAACCGGTAACTTGAAAACAACAAAAATATTCTATTAAAAAATTTTTCTTCAAAATCTTTGGATTCGGCATTAAATAACCTGAAAAGGGTTGATATGCCGTAAAACAAAATCAACCAACCAACTGACCATGCCCTGTGAGTGGATTATTTCACTTGTATCGAACAATTATAAACAAGTAACCAGAATGTACCACAGTAAAATGATCAATGATGGGTTTTTTATGATTTATTGATTTATTTATTTATGAATTTGTTTATTTATGAATTTATTTATTTATGAATTTATTTATGAATTTATTTATTTATGAATTTGTTTATTTATGAATTTATTTGTTTATGAATTTATTTATGAATTTATTTATTTATGAATTCATTTATGAATTTATTTATTAATGAATTTATTTATTTATGAATTTATTTATTTATGAATTTATTTATTTATGAATTTATTTATTTATGAATTTGTTTATTTATGAATTTGTTTATTTATGAATTCATTTATTTATGAATTTGTTTATTTATGAATTTATTTATTAATGAATTTATTTATTCATGAATTTATTTATTCATGAATTTATTTATTCAATAATTTATTTATTTATTTATGAATATATGTATTTATGAATTTATGTATTTATGAATTTATTTAATTATGAATTTTTTTATTTCTGAATTTATTTATTTATGAATTTATTTATTTATGAATTTATTTTTTTATGAATGTATTTATTTATGAATTTGTTTATGAATCTATTTATTCATGAATGTATTTATTTATGAATTTATTTTTCATGAATTTATTTATTCATGAATTTATTTATTCATGAATTTATTTATTCGGGAATTTATTAATTTATGAATTTATTTATTTATGAATTTATTTATTTATGAATTTATTTTTAATGAATTTATTTATTTATGAATTTATGTATTTATGAATTTATGAATTTATTCATTTATGAATTTATTTATTCATGAGTTTATTTATAAGTTTATTTATTTATGAATTTATTTATTTATGAATTTATTTATTTATGAACTTATTTATTTATGAATTTATTTATTTATGAAATTATTTATTTATGAATTTATTTATTTATGAATTTATTTATGTATTTATTTATTTATGAATTTATTTATGAATTTATTTATTTATGAATTTATTTATGTATAAATTTATTTATTTATGAATTCATTTATGAATTTATTTATTTATGAATTTATTTATGAATTTATTTATGAAATTATTTATTTATGAATTCATGTATTTATGAATTTATTTATTTATGAATTTATTTATTCATGAATTTGGTTTATTTATTAATTTATTTATTCATGAATTTGTTTATTTATGAATTTGTTTATGAATTTATTTATTTATGAATTTATTTATTTATGAATTTATTTTTCATGGATTTATTTTTTTCATGACTTTATTTATTCATAAATTTATTTATTCATGAATTTATTTATTCATAAATTTATTTATTCATGAATTTATTTATTCATAAATTTATTTATTCATGAATTTATTTATTTATGAATTTATTTATTTATGAATTTATTTATTCATGAATTTGTTTATTTATGAATTTATTTTTATGAATTTATTTTTTTATTAATTTATTTTTTCATGAATTTATTTATTTATGAATTTATTTATGAATTTATTTATTTATGAATTTATTTATTTATGAATTTATTTATTAATTTATTTATTTATGAATTTATTTATTTATGAATTCATTTATGAATTTATTTATTTATGAATTTATTCATGAATTTATTTATTTATGAATATATTTATTTATGAATTTATTTATTTATTAATTTATTTATTTATGAATTTATTTATTAATTTATTTATTCATGAATTTATGTATTTATGAATTTATTTATTTATGAATTTATTTATTAATTTATTTATTCATGAATTTGTTTATTTATGAATTTGTTTATGAATTTATTTATTTATGAATTTATTTTTTATGGATTTTGTTTTCATGACTTTATTTATTCATGAATTTATTTATTCACTAGCGGGGGTACACGGCGTTGCCCGAGTGTTTGTTTCCGGGACGGGGGGGGGAGTTTAAAAAAATGTTATGGTAGGTAAGTAGGAAGGATCAAACCCGGAGTCATGAGTAAAAGTAGGAAAATAAAGTGTGAAAAAAAACAAAAACATCTGCAACGTTAACAGTTCGGCCACCAAGAAAAGTACATTCCAGTTGTTTAGGAAAAAAAAACAAAAAAAAACGACTACGGTAGGTCGGCGCGAACGTGAAAATATAATGTGAATTATCCAGCACGCTAACCACTACGCCACAGAGCACTGCAGCTTAGTTTAGTGATTTTAAATAACTTCACATGAAAGAACTACGAAGCCAAACCGGTGTTCTCTTCTCAACTGTTCCTTGTGAACGATCCCCAAACGGTGTTAAGTGGTGGCAGGGGGAGGAGGAATTTATTAGAGAGAAAATATTTTACCACTTCCATTGATCTTAACCGATTTTGGCCGTGACTTCTCAGCAGAAAAAGTATAGAAATCTAAGATTATCGAGGAATTTGAGAAATAATAAGCCTATAACACACCTCAGATATTGTTCTGCCGTTTGTGCATATTATATTTGCATGAAATATCTTGATTTTTAATCCTATTAAGGTCAAAATCCGACGGGAAAAAATGAGTTCATTTTATTTATGTAGATAGAAGGTGAATTTATTTATTCATAAATTTATTTATTCATGAATTTATGTATTTATGAATTTATTTATTTATTCATGAATTTGTTTATTTATGGATTTATTTTTTTATGAATTTATTTATTTATGAATTTGTTTATTTATGAATTTGTTTATTTATGAATTTATTTATGAATTTATTTATCAATTTATGAAGCTTATGTCTTTTCCCAAATATCTAAATAAGTAAAATATCCGTTCAATCAAAAAATTAGGAAAAGAATTGTAATATTTTCCATCAAGCTATGTTGGTTATTTAGTTTGGTTTGCTTGTTTTGTTTTACAGCATACCAACCATTTTTGGGTTATTTAATGCTTAATCTAGTCATTTTCTTCAGTTTCTTTATGTATTCAAATATTTATTCATGGTATTCAGTTTGTTTTTATAGAAGAAAATTGTTGTTTTTGTGGTTTAGAAAATATGATTGAGTTTTGCAAAGGAAAGGGAACAAAAACATCAATGTTTGGTCAGAAAGACATCTTGATCTGAAACACCAGATGCCTTAACAGATATAGCACTAAGGGCCAAAGTGGTAACTAAGGAGCAACTCCACATTCTCTAATGCTCCCAAATGGGACCTCACCATTGGATGTCTTTATGGTCATACCAAAGACAAGTGAAATGGGGAAAAGAGGACGTAGGCCTTAGTGTTATAGTTTATCTAAACTGGTTTACATTGCCCTGAAACGAGTGGTGATTGATTTTGCTTTTTAGCCGACCATGTGACCCACAAAGACAATTGGACACAACCACACTGACCAGTCCAAACGGGTCTTATACATTCCAATTTTTAATACTATTTTAATTTTTACATCATCATCATCATCATCATCATCATCATCATCATCATCATCATCATCATCATCGTTATGACATCATCATCATCATCATCATCATCATCGTCGTCGTTATATCATCATCATCATCATCATAATAATAATCATCATCGTTATATCATCATCATCATCACCATCATCATCATCATCATCATCATCATCATCATCATCACGATCATCATCATCATCGTTATAACATCATCACGATCATCATCATCATCATCATCATCGGTTTTACGTCCATCTTACATGTTGGCATGTGTTGAACAGCTTTAAGAAATTGATTTAAAAGTAACCTATGATCTGGTCTTCATTCATCTCCCTTTCCCTCAGGTTCATTTTTATCACTTCCTCTCATGTTTTCCTTGGCCTTCCCCGGTGAACTGAACCTGCTTCCTCAACTGTTCTACATCTACTAACTCAATAACTCGCATCCATTCTTTCAATGTGGCCATACCATCAAAGTCTACTTTTCTGCATGCATGTCCCAATACTGTTCATATTTAATCTTTCTCTGAAGTCATCAGAACTAAGACTGACTTTTAGCTGGAAAGAAGTTTGGGCTCATACCTTCCCCAAAAGTATTAGCCATTTTTACAGCTGACAGATTTTAGACATGTATTACGAATTCTAAGTCTGTTTTAATAATTGTTACACAAAACAATCTATTTTTATTTATTAATTTATTGAAGGTCTCATGCCACCAAATTCCGGATAATACAGTATGAATGGAGTCCGACAGATACTTGGTCAGTTAACCGAATCTACATTGGTCAGCAATGTCCGTTTATGTGTCACGGACATGGAATCTGCGACAGAGGAATCTGCAGGTTCGTATTATATTGATTTTCTCTTACAATTAATTGTTATTTCATGCCTGTTACCTATTATGCTTGTTTATTTACGATGTGCTTATTTTCTTATATGATTATTTTTTCAATCAGTTATATGAGTCCTGTGTATGAATTTAAAGTGCAATCGGTTGGGAGTCCTCTCCAGAGTGGGGAACTTTATCCTAGAATAGTAGTACCGGCCGGATTAAATAGAATTTGGCTCAGGAATGATACTCAACTACCTCAGACACCTTTGAGCAAGACACCTCTACCTCACCTATCATCTCGAAATTAATTTTTTACCTTTGTTTTTTTTTTCTTATCCAAGAATCTTTCTGTCAAATTCGGAATCTGCACAGAATGTTTAATGGACCCTTAATTTAATCCATAGGGTTTACTCGAATACATATATATATATATATATATATATATATATATATATATATATATATATATATATATATATATATTTGTGTGTGTCTGTGTCTGTGTGCGTGTCTGTGTCTGTGTGTATGTTTGCCATTCAGACTTAGTGGTAGTGTAATTATCTTTCTTCAATACTATATATATTTTTCTTTCTTGTACGTACCATGTTGATGATAATGCCTGGAATATGTGTGAATGTTAAATATTCGATACAGTATGAAGCACAGGTCGTGCATGTGTGTCAAAATAATAGAAAATCTGCTGATTAATAAGCATTAATTAATTGTTAATTAACAGTTAATTAATTGTTAATTAACTGTTAATCAACTGTTAATTAATTGGAATTCAATTTTTTTTTTAAAGTACAACCAGCATTTCATACTGTATCAATTTTTTTTTTAAATCTCGATCTTCCTTAACATCTGAAGACCTGCCAAGTATTACCACCAACATGGCATGTACAAGAAAGAAAATATATATATTGTCGCAATTTTCCTGACGAAGACCCTTTTTATGGGTCTAAAATTTGAATTTAATTAATATTATTAATAAAATTCTAAATGTTTATTTATTTATTCATTTACGTGTGTGTATAAATACCAATAAAACTTTCGAATAGATGCACCGAATTGAAAATTTCTTCTTTTCCCTGAAACGTTTGAGTCACTAGATTGTCCTTATCCATATATAGTTCGTAACAGATAACACTGAGTCACACCAAAAAGCCCGAAATAAGAGTTTTAGGCCGCTTCGTGCAATGGTTGAAAAAGTTACCTCTCCATGTCAATGGAATTTAACACTGTCTACATACAGTCGCGATAACATCTTGCGGCATACGGACAGGACTTTTGTTGCAATAGATAACGCGTCTGACTATGGATCAGAAGATTCCAGGTTCAAATTCTGGCAAGTTTGTAATAATTTTAAACATCATTTTATCCGTGTACTCATTATCCTTACCCTTAGTTAGGGTTTTTTTTTTCATTAATTTTTTGTGCATATGGGAATTTCCCATACTCTGAGTTCACAGGGTAAGCGTTGATGGTAAGATGATGTTGAGTGTACTTGATGTTGAGTATACTCAATTTTGTGTTTGACTCGGTATTGTGTAGTTTTTAATAAAATTAAAAGACCAAACACGTACAAGATTTATGTTAAATTTTAAATTTGAATTTTGTATCAACAGTGTTTATTAAGATAAATTGATTTTTTTTAAAATAATTTCTCAATTGTATTTCTTTTTGAATATTTAATGTTCCTTGCCTCCCTACGAGGGCAGAGTTAGACACAAGATCGGTTTTAATGTGGAGAAAATCCAGCTCCTCAAACAGGAACACTCTGAATAGGAACAAAAAATTTTAAAAATGCCTCAATCTAGAAGAATTTCTCCTCCACTGATCGAGATCAGAAAAGGCAATGGGTAGTATCAGAACAGATACTACACTTTGATCCTAGCTAAAAATGCCAAGGAAGAATTAAATATTTAATGTTGCCAAATATTTAATGTTGTTTATGAAAAAAAATGAACGATTTGCAAAATATGAATTCTATCTTTTTTTAAGATGTGATCTTGGTTTTGATGGAGAAAGTTGTGAGCCGAATCGTCGTGCCAAAAATGGTATTCAAGCTGATTTTGGAACTACTTACACTCCAGAAGATGATTTCGAAATAAAAGGAGGAGACACGGTCAGCGGTTTTGAAGGATGCGGAACCATTGTCTCTGGCGAATCGATGTATTTCTACAAGGTGAGACAAGGATTATATATATATATATATATATATATATATATATATATATATATATATATATAGTTTTTGTTGTTGATTTTTTAAACGATATTAAAGTTAACGTCTCCACCTTAGAGAATTGGTGCTTTCTTAGAAAGTCGCCCATTTTTTATTTGGACATATTTTTTATTTTATTTATTTATTATTTTTAAAAACAGTAATCTACGTACATGTGTTTCAGGGTCCTACCTCTCTTCAGCGTAGCTTGACTGTTGTTAGGACTCGAAGTCGAGTATAATCGTAATCTTTGTAAAAGAAAGAAGAAATAGCAGTGTGTCGGTTGTAAGATTAATGTAAATTATTTAAAATTGTGTTTTTCTATGTTTTTAAGGTAAACATCTTATGAGTACGTGACTAAATATGCAGCAATAACATAATTTTGCAGACTTGTAGTCACAATACGAAACAATATTGTAACGGTGACCTTTTAAAAAGCAATAAATTACCAACTTAGAAAACTTGATCTTTGGAACTTGGAGAACTATGATATTACACACTACATATATATAAATATATATATATATATATATATATATATATATATATTTATATATATATATATATATATATTCTTACGATTTCGAATTGTAACAACTATTAAACTCAATGAAAGTAAATTTTCACTTTCCAAGCATGTATATCATTAGTTATTATTCCAAAAACCAAAAGATGTAATTAATTCACACTCATAAGTTCTTTTTCTTTTTATGAAGCATGTCTTACATATGTTTCGTTGAATAGCAGAAGGCCGCTAAACAACTCCTTATAGACAAATGTGCGTTCCTACATATGTATCGGAATGCCTCTGATAAGTATAAAAAAAATCGATAAATGGAAAACATCTAATTAAAGAAGGAACAGTTCGATTTTGACTAAAAGTAACATTATACGATTAAAGGATGCATTTAAGAAATTTTGTCAACGAACAAGCAAGAAGGCCCGGTGCATAAAATGAATAATATTTTTTTTTCTAGTTTATTTTTTTTTTTTATTTTTCGCTTGTTTTTATTTTAAAGTAATTTATTTCTCGTTTTCTTTTTTTCTTGTTTTTTTGTAGTTTATTTTACATTTTCTTATTATTTCAAATTTGTATTGAGTTGTTTTCATTTTTAACCATTATATTGGAAAGGTTAGCTGACAAATAGCTGACAAAGTTTATCGGCTAGTTTGCAAAACAATGACGGAAAATTAATCCACCGTTTTTATTTGTTTTATTTTTGCGGATTTCTTTTTTACTTTCTTCTCTTTTTTAAATGTATTTTTTTTAAGTTTTAGAAAACTTTAAAAAAAAAAAAACTATCATTAATTGCCATATTAACGTATGTTTCGTTTCTACCAAAGTATATGACATAATTTTCGATCGAACAGGCCTGTTTTACGAAGGTCATGATTAGACACAATATCATAATTTTTCGGTATGTCTCGATTGTACCAAAGTGTAAAACGCCTTTTTCGGGCGAACAGGCCTGCTTAAGGAAGGTCGTGATTGCGCTACAAAAGCACCGACGATTGACACATTCTATTTATGCAATTTACGCTTCATCCCATTTCGTAGGACGGTCTCAGAGAACTGAAGACAACGGACATTCACACAACGGACGATGATTACATTCAGTTTTACATTCGAATTGGCGGAAGTAGTAAAGATTGCAACGGCGCCAACCGACCGGAAGAAGGAATCCTCCTGCAGTATTCAACCAATGCTGGCATTTCGTGGATGCTGCTTGAAGAACTTGTCCACACGGAGTATCGAAAACCAAAGTAAGGCCTCGTTTTGTTTTGTTTTTTTGTTGTTTTTTTTTTTGCTTTTTTTGTTTGTAATTTTTTACTATTCTTTGTTTGTACTTTTTACTGTTTTTTGTACTTTTTTACTGTTTTTTGTTTGTACTTTTTTACTGTTTTTTGTACTTTTTTACTGTTTTTTGTTCGTACTTTTTACTGTTTTTCGTACTTTTTACTGTTTTTCGTACTTTTTTACTGTTTTTTGTAATTTTACTGTCTTTTGTACTTTTTTACTGTTTTTTGTTTGTACTTTTTTACTGTTTTTTGTACTTTTTACTGTTTTTTGTACTTTTTTACTGTTTTTTGTTCGTACTTTTTACTGTTTTTTGTTCGTACTTTTTTACTGTTTTTTGTACTTTTTTACTGTTTTTTGTACTTTTTTACTGTTTTTTTGTTTGTACTTTTTTACTGTTTTTCGTACTTTTTTTTACTGTTTTTTGTACTTTTTTTACTGTTTTTTTGTTTGGTTGTCCTTTTTTTCTGTTTTGTTTTTGTTTGTACTTTTTACTGTTTTTTGTACTTTTTACTGTTTTTGGTACTTTTTTACTGTTTTTTGTTCGTACTTTTTTACTGTTTTTTGTACTTTTTTACTGTTTTTTGTACTTTTTTTATTGTTTTTTGGTTTGTACTTTTTTACTGTTTTTTGTACTTTTTTACTGTTATTTGTACTTTTTTTTACTGTTTTTTGTTCGTACATTTTACTGTTTTTCGTACTTTTTTACTGTTTTTTGTACTTTTTTACTGTTTTTTTGTTTGTTTGTACTTTTTTACTGTTTTGTTTTTGTTTGTACTTTTTACTGTTTTTTGGTACTTTTTTTACTGTTTTTTGTACTTTTTTACTGTTTTCGTACTTTTTTACTGTTTTTTGTTTGTACTTTTTACTGTTTTTTCTACTTTTTTACTGTTTTTGTACTTTTTTACTGTTTTCTGTTTGTTTGTACTTTTTTACTGTTTTTGTTTGTACTTTTTTACTGTTTTTTGTACTTTTTTACCGTTTTTTGTACTTTTTTATTGTTTTGTTTTTGTTTGTACTTTTTTACTGTTTTCTGTACTTTTTTACTGTTTTTGTACTATTTTACTGTTTTTGTACTTTTTTACTTTTTTCGTACTTTTTACTGTTTTTTGTTTGTACTTGTTACTGTTTTTTGTACTTTTTTACTGTTTTTGTACTTTTACTGTTTTTTGTTTGTACTTTTTTACAGTTTTTGTACTTTTTTTTACTGTTTTTTGTACTTTTTTACTGATTTTTCTACTTTTTTTTACCGTTTTTTGTTTGTACTTTTTTACTGTTTTTTGTACTTTTTTTTACTGTTTTTGTTCTTTTTTACTGTTTTTCTTTGTTTGCTTTACTTTTTTACTGTTTTTTTGTTTGTACTTTTTACTGTTTTTTGTACTTTTTTTACTGTTTTTTGTACTTTTTTACTGTTTTTTTTGTTTGTACTTTTTTACTGTTTTTTGTACTTTTTTACTGTTTTATGTACTTTTTTACTGTTTTTTGTACTTTTTTTACTGATTTTCGTACTTTTTTACTGTTTTTTGTTTGTACTTATTACTGTTTTTTGTACTTTTTTACTGTTTTTTGTACTTTTTACTGTTTTTTGTTTGTACTTTTTTACTGTTTCTTGTTTGTACTTTTTTACTGTTTCTTGTTTGTACTTTTTTACTGTTTTTTGTTTGTTTGTACTTTTTACTTTTTTTGTTTGTACTTTTTACTGTTTTTTGTTTGCATTTTTTTTACTTTTGTTTATTTTCGTTTGTACTTTTTACTGTTTTTTGTACTTTTTTACTGTTTTAGTATTTTTGTTTGTACTTTTTACTGTTTTTTTTGTTTGTATTTTTTTACTGTTTTTTATTTTTGTTTGTACTTTTTTACTGTTTTTGGTACTTTTTTACTGTTTTTTGTTTATACTTTTTTACTGTTTTTTGTTTGTACTTCTTTACTGTTTTTTGTTTGTACTTTTTTACTGTTTTTTGTTTGTACTTTTTTACTGTTTTTTGTTTGTTTGTACTTTTTTACTGTTTTTTTTGTACTTTTTTACTGTTTTTGTTTGTTTGTACTTTTTTACTGTTTTTTTTTGTTTGTACTTTTTTACTGTTTTTTTGTTTGTACGTTTTTACTGTTTTTTTGTTTTTTTGTACTTTTTTACTGTGTTTTTGTTTGTACTTTTTTACTGTTTTTGTTCGTACATTTTTACTGTTTTTTGTTTGTACTTTTTACTGTTTTTTGTTTGTTTGTACTTTTTACTGTTTTTTGTTTGTACTTTTTTTTACTGTTTTTTGTTTGTTTGTACTTTTTTACTGTTTTTTGTTTGTACTTTTTTACTGTTTTTTTGTTTGTACTTTTTTACTGTTTTTTTTGTTAGTACTTTTTACTGTTTTTTTGTTTGTACTTTTTTACTGCTTTTTTTTCGTTTGTACTTTTTACTGTTTTTATCTTTATTCCCATGAAATTATTCATTATTGCAATTCGTTACCATTCTTAAATCGTAAGTTACATTTTATAAAAACAATTCTTGTCAGTTTGTTCAAGCTAGGGATGAAGTATCCTACCGGATTCCAAACATCCACCTGCTAACTCAGATATTCCAACCGAGAGATCTTTTAAAACTTCTAATCATCCTTTTAAGTATAATTGTTTGAATTTCTCATGCATTCGGTCCCCCGGGTATATTTAACAGGTAGTTTTTGAAATTATTTATTTGTTTTATTCGATTTATTTTTACCGGATTGGATTCTGGTGAATTTCTCAGTCTTAAAAGAAGTGACAGTGGATATTATATCTATCTATCTATCTATACCCTTATCAATTCGTTTTTCTTTTGTGTGTATTGATATTCATATTAAAAACTATCTTTTCTATTTATTTAAAAAAGAAAATACAATTTTCTTATATATTGGGCTGTGGAAATGCATTCACTAGCAAAAGATCTAGCTAATTTGCATATTCTTTTAAACATTCATTTTGATTAATTCCCTATTAGTTTTTTCGGTTTTCTTATGGGATGATCATCTAGAGTTAGCTATTACGTGTAATTATATTCATGCAGATATTCTACATGATTTATACTTGCATAATATTTGCGTAAAATCTTTACAGTAAACAAAAAATTGTTTCCATATATATTTATGTATGCGTATATATTTTTGTTTAATCTATTAGTTTATCTATCTATCTATATATTTACAAAAGTGAACGTGTCTGTGTGTCTGCCTGTCTGTCTGTGTGTCTGTGTACACTTCCCTACGCAATAACTCTGTCAATCTTTAGTCTACAGACTCGAAATTTAATATTTGGGAAAATCTTTGTGATCGGTTTTCGGACAGAAATTTGGCTATAAGGGTCAAAGTTCAACGATTTGACCTTTGAGAACTCTACCAAACTCCTCCGACAATTTTGGGTCTAAATACTTGAAATTTTAGATATAGGTTCCTTGGACATGGATCTAACTTAATAACTTGACTTGAGCCCAAAACAATAAATGTTAAGGGGTCATAATAGGGGTCAAAGTTAAAAACATTGATCTTTTTTTTGTTTTTGCTCAGCATACACCTCCAAACACCCTGGCAATGCCGGGTACCCATGCTAGTATATCTATAAACGTAGATGTGTCTGTGTGTGTCTGTCTGTGTACATTTCCCTACGCAATAACTATGTCAATGTTAAGCCTACACATCCGAAATTTGATATACAGGGTACTGAGATTTGGGAAAATCGACGTGATCGGTTTTCGGCCAGAAATTTGGCTGTTAAGAGGTCAAAGTTCAACGATTTGACCTTTTTTTTTACACAGTGGTCACCACTTATCAAGGCCCGGAAGCCACTCAGGGATAAGGGTTATTGCAAGTACATTACGTTAGTGTGGAGATTTGATGATTGAGAACTATACCAAACTCCTCCGACAATTCTGGGTCTATACACTTGAAATTTTAGACATGGATCTAACTTAATAACTTGATTTGAGCCCAAAATAATAAATTAATATTTAATAGGGGTTAAAGTTAAAAAAAATTGACCGTATTATTTTTTTCCTCGGCATACACCTCCAAACACCCGGGCAACGCCGGGCACCCATGCTAGTATATATATAAAAGTGAAAGTGTCTGTCTGTCTGTCTGTCTGTCTGTCTGTGTACATTTCCCTACACAATAACTCCGTAAATTTTAAGTCTACAGACCACAAAATTTGATATACAGGGTAGTGAGATTTGGGAAAATGTTTTCGATCGGTTCTCGGTCGGAAATTTGGCTGTTAAGGGGTCAAAGTTCAACGATTTTACCTTTGAACACTCGACCAAAATCCTCCGCCAATTTTTGGTCTAAACACTTGAAATTTTAGATATAGGTTCCTTGGACATGGGTCTAACTTAATAACTTGATTTGAGCCCAAAACAATAAATGTTAAGGGATTATAATAGGGGTCGAATAAAAAAAAAATTGACCTCTGCGGTCTCTACCAAATTACTCAGACAATTTCTGGTCTAAACATTTGAAATTTTACATAAAGGGTATTCAGAGATAGGGCAAGCTTTTTAATCGGTTTGGGTCGAAAATTTTTAGTTACCAATATATAAATGTATGTATGTATGTGTTGCATGTCTGCCCAACACTTTCGACAGAGGCGACGGATTTTACCAAGATCAGTATCGTTTGGAAGTTCGACCTTTCATACAACAAATATTAAAAAATTGGCTAAAAACATTACTATCTTCATCTTAAACTGGGCACTTTTCTACAGGGAGGGGTCGCTTTTTTTGCCGATGTTTATGAAAGTCATCCTCTCCTTTCGATTGTCTAGCCTAAATTTTAAAAAATGTCCCTTCCGATTTGGCGGTGGTCGTAACAGTATAGACGTCAGGTGTTTTCCCCGTTCTTTTCCTCCTTTGCGGTACAGGTTCGAGCCTGCCTTCTTACTACCACTTTTTTTTCTCAACATACACATCCAAACACCCGGGCAACGCCGGACTGAAATGCTAGTATATCTATAAAAGTGAACGTGTGTGTGTGTGTGTTTGTGTGTGTGTGTACATTTCCCTACGCAATAACTCTGTCAATTTTAAGTGTACAGACTCGAAATTTGATATACAGGGTAGTGAGACTTGGGAAAATCGACGTGATCGGTTTTCGGACAGGAATTTGGCTGTTAAGGGGTCAAAGTTCAACGATTTGACCTTTGAGAACTCTACCAAACTCCTCCGACGATTTGGGGTCGAAACACTGGAAATTTTAGATATAGGTTCCTTGGACATGGATCTAACTTAATAACTTGATTTGAGGCCAAAACAATAAATGTTAAGGGGTCATAATAGGGGTCAAAGTTAAAAAAAATTGACTGCTTTTTTTTTTTTGCTCAACATACACATCCAAACACCAAGGCAACGCCGGGCATAAATGCTAGTATATCTATAAAAGTGAAAGTGTCTGACTGTATGTATGTATGTATGTATGTATGTATGTATGTATGTATGTATGTGTACATTTCCCTACACAATAACTCAGTCAATTTTAAGTCTACAGACCACAAAATTTGATATACAGGGTAGTGAGATTTGGAAAAATCTTTGTAATCGGTTTTCGGCCAAAAAATTTGGCTGTTAAGGGGTCAAAGTTCAACAATTTTACCTTTGAACACTCGACCAAACTCCTCCGCCAATTTTTGGTCTAAACACTTGAAATTTTAGATATAGGTTCCTTGGACATGGATCTAACTTAATAACTTGATTTGAGCCCAAAACAATAAACGTTAAGGGGGTCATAATAGGGGTCGAATAAAAAAAAAATTGACCTCTGCGGTCTCTACCAAATTACTCAGACAATTTCTGGTCTAAACATTTGAAATTTTACATAAAGGGTATTCAGAGATAGGGCAAGCTTTGTTTCCATATATATATATGTATGCAAATTAGCTAGATCTTTTGCTAGTGAATGCATTTCCACAGCCCAATATATAAGAAAATCGGTTTGGATCGAAAATTTAAGCTACACATGTATAAATCTATGTATGTTTGCATGTCTGCCTAAAATTTTCGACAGCAGCGATGGATTTTCACAAGATTAGTATCGTGTTTAAGCTCGACGCTTCAGACGACAAATACCAAAAAATTGGCTAAAAACATTAATTTCTTCACTCTCAACTGGGCACTTTTCTACAGGGAGGGGTCGCTTTTTTCGCCGATATTTTCGAAAGTCATCTCCTCTTTTCGATTGTCTAGCTTTAATTTAAACTTACGTCACTTCCTGTTTGGCGGTGGTCGTAACAGCAAAGACGTCCCGTTTTTTTCTCCGTTCTTTTCCTACTTCACGGTACAGATCCGAGTCTGCCTTCTTCCTACTACCACTTTTTTTTTGCTCAACACACACTTCCAAACACCTGGGCAACGCCGGGCACCCATGCTAGTATATATATAACATATAACATATAAAAAATATATGGATTATATATATATATCCTATATAATATATAAATAATATATATAATAAATATATAATATATAATATATATAATAAATATCTATAAAAGTGAAAGTGTCTGTGTGTGTGTGTGTCTGTCTCTGTACATTTCCCTACACAATAACTCTGTCAATTTTAAGTCTACAGGCTCGAAATTTGATATACAGGATAGTGAGATTTGGGAAAATCTATGTGATTGGTTTTCGGACAGAAATTTGGCTGTTAAGGGGTCAAAGTTCAACGATTTCACCTTTGAGAACTCTACCAAATTCCTCCGACAATTTTGGGTATTAACACTTGACATTTTAAATATAGGTTCCCTTGACACGGATCTAACTCAATAACTTGATTTTAGTCCAAGAGAGTAAATGTTAAGGAGTCATAATAGGGGTCAAAGTTACAAAAATTGGCCGATTTGTTTTTTGTTTTTTTTGCTCAACATACACCTCCAAACACTCGGGCAACGCCGGGCTGAAATGCTAGTATAATACATATATAATATGTATAATATATATAATATACATATAGTCATCCACATACAGTACTGTTTCGCTGATTCACAGCTCATCAGTGTGGCTAGACAAGCAACTACCTCAAGCCAGGATCGAAGCCCGATTGCCCAAACGACAGTCGGAGCTTCTAACCGTTGCGCTATACGGCTGCTGCTATGCGGGCAGTAAATTAACAATGTTTTGACATTGTCCAAATACCTAAGCTTAATTTGTTTACACAAAGAGTATCGCTTTCTACGCCAATGGTATTTTGTACATCACTTCCCAATCTGCTCAACCTAAGATAGGGAGCATTATAGTCATCCATATACATTACTGTTTCGCTGTTTCACAGCTCATCAGTGCAGCTAGATAAGCAACTACCTCAAGCCAGGATCGAAAACCGATCGCCGAAACGCCTAATATATATATATATATATATATATATATATATATATATATATATATATAATATCTAACATATATAAAAAAATATATATGTGATATATATAATGTGCAGAAGAAAAAAAAGATGAAAATTCAAAGTTAAATAAAATTTCATTATATCATCAGATCAATAAGGAAAAGACAGATTCTTTTTTTCATTTTTCCTATGATAATGTAATAAAGTTTTATTTAACTTTGAATTGTTATCTTTTATTTTTCATATTAATTGCTCCACTTAACCGTATACAGATTTGTTTTGCTTAAAGATTATTTGTATCTTTACCAATTATATATATATATATATATATATATATATATATATATATATATATATATATATATATATATATATACACGCTAGCAAAAGTACCCGTCGTTGACTGGGTTCAAAAGCAGCCTACAGAAAATGGACTCTGATTTATTAAAGTATGATAGGTTATGAAAAGGAAGGGTTGTAAAGAGATAGCTTCGAATTTGGGGGTATCAAAACCAAAGCAAAATATGATGAAAGTAAAAATAAAATAGATAAACCCCATAATTTATTATACCATACTTGTTCACACTGAAACACTTGTGGGAGCCTTTTCTAGTCTCACACAAAAACACGTGTTCTCATCTCAAGCTATATTACTTGTCATATACATACGCGTACACAAACATACGCGCGCACGTCCACACACGTCCATATATATTCACGTTCACGTATATATACTCACATTCACGTGTATACACACACACGCTAACGTAAACACATGTACTCACATACGCTCACACGTACGCACACATGGACAACGTCACTTCCCCTTTCAAAGGAAATCCACACATGCGCAAAAGACCACCGGAAACAACTATAAAAACAAGAGACAAGCTGTTTCCTACTCTTTTCCAACTTGCCTTCCGAGCTGAGTGGTCTACGGACCAGCCGCCGCCGTTCCGGCAGGCGTGCGCCTCATGCCACCTGCTACTGTATGTGTGGGGGCAAGAGTTAACAGACAGTACGTACACCTTACACGTTTTCTATCTCCATGGCCTGAATTGACTTTTTCTCATTTTCTCTCTATATATACTACAATAGACTTTCCTTCTCACCAGCTAACAGCGAGAGACGCACACCAAACTGGATTGACTTTCTCTCTTTCTCTCTCTCTACGACAATAGACTTTCTTTCTCACCAGTAAACAACGAGAGACGCGAGCCAAACTAAACGCGTGCTGTACGCTTTTCTTTCATGTGTTTCTTCACGAAATAAATTCTAGTTCGTTTAATTCAAATAAACGCGTTATTCGTTTCTTCCTCAAAGCAATTCACTTTTCCTTTCCCAATTCAAATCATTTCTCCTATTTTATACGACTGAGTCCTATATATAATATATCCACCAGTCCACTACAAATTGGCGACACCCGAACGTGAGATGAACACGCATTTCCTTCTATACCCTAGACCGCTACACACTTATCACAATATTCTGTGGATCTATATTTAAAAACCTTGTTAAACTTTGTGACATATTTCCATCCTATGGAGGTCAGGCGCGAACGAACACCACATAATTTTATTATACCATATTTCTTCAAACTGAAGCATAATTATCAAAGTATACTTACGCAGATAGATATGAAAAGTCTTTATTAAAGTGTGTACCTATTTCCATTCTATGGGGGCCAGGCGCGAACGCAGACCCCATAATTTTATTATACCATCCCTATTTAAGTTAAAACATACTTATTAAAGTATTCTTATGTACATCTATATCAAAAACACTTGTAAACAAAGTATGGAAATAAAAAATTAAAAAAAAAAAAAAAAAAAAACGTTTACAAGTGTTTTTGATTCTACGATCGTGCCTGATCCACAAAGTATGGAAATAAAAAATTTAAAAATTAAAAAAAAAACGTGGATCAGGCACGATCGCAGACCTCACAACTTTAATGAACTACCGTTCTGCCAGATCAAACATACCTATTCCTGTGTGTGTCTCGATACATCTTCTATCATTATATGTAATCAGTTTAAAAAATAGTCAACCATATAGGAGCCTATTCGTGACCAGACACACACAAAGACGTTCAGCTATATATATATATATATATATATATATATATATATATATATATATATATATATATATGCTTGTCTAACCGCACTGATGAGCTGTGAAACAGCGAAACAGTACTGTATGTAGATGACCAACTGTATGTAGATGACCAGATATATATATATATATATATATATATATAGTAAGTTATAAAATACTTTTGTATATTAATTTTATGTGAGTAAATGAAGTAGTTGTCTATGTATATATATATATATATATATATATATATATATATATATATATATATATATATATATATATATATATATATACTTAGTTATATTTTGGATGAAAGGATTCCAGCACAGAAGAGTGCTCTATTATAAGGAAAAAATTCCAAAAATAAGAGCGTATTATTTATATTTTTATTTACAGAAAGTTTAGATGAGATAGGTCATCGGTACCGTCGGCTTCAAATCTGATAATAGCTATCTCTAGCCGATAAAAAAGTTCTCTTCAGCCGATATATATAATTGTAAATGTCAACTGAATTAAAGGAATAAATAATTATAAGATGGTTAAGATTATGAATTTTGGAATATAGTTTTTTGTCATTTATTTTCTCTCTCTCCCTCTCTCTCTCTCTCTCTCTCTCTCTCTCTCTCTCTATATATATATATATATATATATATATATATATATATATATATATATATATATATATATATAAGGAACTCTATACTACACAAAGGTAAATTAAATAGTGAAATAGATAGATGAATGTTGTTGGAAGAGGCAGCAGCAGTGAATATTCTATCTCCGTATCCACTGGGTTCATGAGAACACGAGTGTATAATGGTCTAAACACAAATGGGAAAGATAAAATATAACAGAGGAAGTCCATTGTATTTGCAGCGCAGACTTGGCAGTATTTTCTATGTATTTATTTCAAGTCATGTTCTTGTGAATTTAGGCCGAGCAGTCCAAATGTTGGACACTCAGGAATCTTAATATCCTGAAAGCTTCACTGTATATATAGGTTTGAAATAATATGATGTGTCCACGATTATCTATAAGAGGCTCTGTCTGTTGATCTATCGGTCACGTTTTAATTTGGAGGCTAGACCCTCTGGATTAGACAGCTTGTTGTAGACCACACAATATTATTGATATAAATAAATTAAAAATAAAACGTATTCATTTATTTATTTTTGTAAATGTCAAACGCGAACGCAGACTTCATAATTTTATTGGTATTAATAAATTAAAGATATTTTTGTTGCTCATATTTTCACCCAGGAAATTATTTTGTGTAAAAAAAATAAAAATGACAATCCATATACTGATAAAGTTGATATTAAATCCCAGCCCTTTTTATTTAAAAATAATTAAAACGAATTATACTCAGTCATAAATAGGAGAGCAACTACATGAAAGTTAACTAATTTGAATATTCCTTTTAAAAACAAGTGTTAATTAATTACTTATTCATTTTTATGGTTTGTTATTAGATAATTGGTTTCATTTCATTATTACACTGAATCCTATTTATGCATAGTTCCTATATTCTGCATAATTCCATAGAATTAAAATGAAAACGTTCTACTACACGGAAATTAATATATATATATATATATATATATATATATATACATATATATATATATTAATATTTAATATATATATATATTAATATTTAATATATATATGTATATATATATATTAATATTTAATATTTATATATATATATATATATTAATATTTAATATATATATATATATATATATATATATATATATATATATATAAAATATATTTTAGTCATCGACATACAGACCTGTTTCGTTGTTTCACAACTCATCAGTGCCGCTAGACTAACACCTCTCCCAAGCCGAGGATCGAACCTAGAACCGTCGTGACGACAGTCGGCAGTCCTACCCCTTGACTACGGAATCAGTGGCCGAAATTAACCTGTCCGAACGATTATTTAAATAAACATCCGTCCGCTACTCGTAGAGGGCTCAAACGTTTGTTTGTAAACAAATCGCGAGCTTCGCATTATTTCAGCTAAATTAAGTAGCGAGTAAGATAATTTACGAGAGTGCTCTACCAAAGAGGGGAGCTATATATATATATATATATATATATATATATATATATATTAATTATTATTACGTGCATAAAAGTATACTTATGGACATTCATGTTTCTAGCTTTAAGCCGGAGTCAGCTTAGGTCAGGATTGAACATTGTTTTTAGCGATATTAACAACATCGAAACGCTGTTATTTTTAAAAACGCCAACAATAAATCCTATATATATATATATATATATATATATATATATATATATATATATAGTGAACTTGTGGGTGTGTCTCCTAAAAATCTCTATCCAACCTCTCTCTTAATATTTGATCCACAGAGTTGAAATTTGATTTACGGTGCATTTTGACATGTAACGCACTTTCGATTGGTTTGGTAAAATAACTGCTAACGGGTTAACATTTAAAACAAAACATTGACCTTGGTCTGGCGTAAATCGAATATATCTGTTGTTTCTGGGGGTGCGTTCATTAAAATTTATACGTTAAACAACGCTATTTTTTGCTGTTCTGTATGTTTGGATTTAACTCATACGCTAACGCATAAGGATAGAAATGTATCTGTTTGTGTTTCGATTCTATCTGATGGCGCACAAGTCATTTTTTCTGCTTCTAAGATCACTACTATATATCAGGTACAACATAATAATCAATAGAAAATTGGTTCTATAAAAATAAATACGAAATCTGCATGAATTATAATATCATAGTTAAGCGTATTTTACGACCGGGCAATACCGGGTGGTCTGCTCGTATTAAAATAAAAGTTAAACGTATTTTCTTGTTATGTATATCAAGCGCGAATGCCGATTTCACAAAATAATATTCAATTGATTTTAACGCAATATAAGTAAAACAAATACAGACATACAAATAAATAGTGTTTAAGTGGATGAATTGAATCGTTATATCTTTTCTTTTAATCTTAATTCTTTGTAAATATCAACCGTCAGGTTCGTCCACGTGAAACTACCTGAAGATGCCAAAACGACCAACACGAGATTTCGATGGTGGCAACCGATGCATTCGGGAGAAGGAACTGACCAGTGGGCAGTTGATGGCATTTATATTGGCCGCTATGAAAAAATACGAATGCTGGATGATGACTTTAATGTAAGTTTCCTTTCTTCTTCTTCTTCTTCTTCCTCTTCTTCTTCTTCTTCTTCTTCTTCTTATTATTATTATTATTATTATTATTATTATTATTATTATTATTATTAATAATAATAATACCTTAAACTATATCGGATGGTAAGGCTCCAGCTGCGGGCTTTGGGGAGTGTGGAACCACCCTTTAATTGCCATTGCTCCCAGGTTCACTCTGCCCCCGAGTGATAGTCCCTGTTAGGGTCCCAACCATGGGTTAAATAGAAACCAACTTAAAAAAAAAACAATATATATATATATATATATATATATATATATATATATATATATACATTCTATTAAAGAAATTTTCTTCAAAATCACTGGATTCAGCATTAAATAATATGAAAAGGTTTGATATGCCGTAAAACAAACAACCAACAACAACAACAACAACAACAATAATAATAATAATA
>NC_136503.1:109771400-109791400 GCF_053919585.1 Euprymna scolopes
GCTAAGCAGGCTTGTCAGAGATATGTACGTTGAGGGAGCACAAATGCAACGAGTTCATCAGAGCACATTCCATTAAAATATGCAGAGAGATGCAACATTGCAGCGATGGGACAGGGGTTGGAGCTTAGTTGACAAAGTGGGACTTATTAGATTGACAATTCTTTTTTAGACTTTATCTAAGAGGGAGAGACTTGTGGTAAATGCACCAGCCCAGATGTGGCAACAATACTCCATGCATGGGTGAATGATAGCCTTGTAGAGGTGCAGGATACTCTCAGGTTTGAGTAGTCTTCTAGCTTGATAGAGGGAACTCAGCTTCTTTATAGCAGCTTTTGCAATGTCTTCTGTGTATTTGTTCCAGTTCATATTGCCTGTGAATGTTAGCCCAAGGAGTTTGAAGGAACAATTCTCAGGTAGTGTGTTATTTGTCATGGATATAGGCGGTTGGAGAGGCGTCTTGTAATTGTTAAAGGAGAGCAGCTTCGTCTTACTAGCATTAAATTTTACCATCCTTTTGCGGCCACATTCCACTACGGTCTGCAAGTCATTTTCTAACGATTCTGGCATTGTCTTAGATTAATGTATAACCATTCTTCCCTCATGCATGTTATAGAGCGTTATATCATCAGCAAATATACCCATCTCGGACACAATGTTACCAAGAGATCGTTTATGAATATCAGGAATAATAGTGGTCTAAGGATCGATCCCTGAGGCACTCCCACATTAATGTTATGCTGCTTGGATGTACGTCTATCAATAACAACCTAGATGGTCCTATTGTCTAAGAAGGATCTAATTATATTTAGTATACGTCCAGTTATGCCGTAGCATTTAATTTTCATTAGCAGCTCTTCGTGCTAGACTTTGTCAAAGGCCTTGGATATATCAAGGACTACAGCCCTGGCTTCACCCGCCTTATCCAGTACATGGTATATGCATTCAGAGATGTTCCAGTTCATATTGCCCGTGAATGTTAGGCTGAGGAGTTTGAAGGAAGAATTCTCAGGTAGGGTGTTATTTGTCATGAATACAGGCGGTTGGAGAGATGTTGTGCAATTGTTTAAGGAGAGCAACTAGTCTTACTAGCATTAAATGTTACCATTCATTTGCGGCCCCATTCCACTATGGTTTGGAGGTCATTTTATTGTGTTTAATATATCGATCTGATGGTTCGATTTCGTTCTCTAGGCCTGTCCTGCTAAGGTGGTGGCAACGAGGAGGAATGTCGCACAGTTTTGCTTTGGACAACGTCCACATTGGACCGTCTTGTCCAGATCGCTGTTTCCGCAATGGACTTTGTCAGTTCGACGATTGTGATTGTTACGAAGGATTTAAAGGTAATCATTCGAATTATTTTATTTATTTATTTTATTTATTTATTTTTTATTTTATTTATTTTATTTTACTTATTCATTTAATTTATTTATTTTATTTATTTACTATTTATTATTTTATTTCATTTATTTTTTTTTATTTATTTATTTTATTTATTTATTTTTTATTTTTCTATCTTATTTATTTATTTTATTTTTTTATTTTATATATTATTTATTATTTATTATTTTAGTTCATTTATTTCTTTGTTTATTTTTTATTTTATTTATTTATTTTGTATTTTTTATTTATTTATTTTTCTATTTTATTTATTTATTTAATTTATTTATTTATTTTATTCATTTATTTATTATTTATTATTTTATTTCATTTATTTCTTTGTTTATTTTTTTATTTTATTTATTTATTTTTTATTTATTTATTTTTCTATTTTATTTATTTATTTAATTTATTTATTTTATTCATTTATTTATTATTTACTATTTTATTTCATTTATTTCCTTGTTTATTTTTTATTTTATTTATTTATTTTTTATTTTATTTATTTATTTATTTTATTTATTTTTATTTATGTATTTATTTGTTTGTTTGTTTTGTTATATATTTTTATTATATTTATCCTCTTATTTATTTATTTTTATTTTATTTTATTTATTTATTGTCTATTTATTTATTTATTTGTTTTTTTTTGCTATTCGTCCAAATCCCATTCTCTCGACTCTACCCCTTTCTCTCTTCTTCCTGTTATTCACTCACTCTCTCTCTCTCTCCCTTATATATATATATATATATATATATATATATATATATATATATATATATATATATATATATATATACGTTACGTTTTATTTTTTATTACCGTATCTTTCTGTTAATTTACATTATTGTTTCAGCTACTTGGCCGGTTTTTTTTACCGTTTGTAGCATCTTCAGACTTTTACAGAAATGTTTGCTATTTTGGGATGAGAGAGTGAAAGAGTGAATGAGGTCAGGGAGGTGCGAGGAGGGCGGAAGAGATGGAGGAAGGGAACAAGGGGGAGGGGGGCGCTGGGTATGTCCATAATGTTTTAGTTTGGGGGTTCAAGGAACTTGTGTGTGGAACTTGTATTTCTGGTGTGGCTGAGGGCATAGGGATACATGGACGGGAAGGGGAATATGTGGGGGTGGTAGGAGGGGGTTTACTATAAAATTCGAGTCTTAATGTTAAAGTTTTTTATGCGTCTTCTTGGTGAGATGATATCTTGGTAAGTATGTCTTGACCTATTGGGTGTTCGCTTATGTTTGGAGGCGGGGGGCTATGATTCGGTTTATTTAGTTTTAGTTTTTATTTTTTTGTTAACTGTTTGGAGGGAGTTAGTTAGCGGTCGCGGGCACTGGTACACACATGCGCACGTACACACATATATACTTAAAAGAAACGGTCACATGTACACTTACATCCCCGCCCTGGCGTGCAAATATATGCACACATGTACGCCTGCATGCTTACGTCAAATTTTCTTTAAGGTGCAAAAATTGGGTATGCGTGCGTTGGCATGAAGGCGCTCATATACAGATACATACACACATCGACGCCCCTGCCCCCAAGGAGGCGATTATACGGGCTCATATGCGAATATTGATTCAGGCAAACTTGCACCCCACTGATACATGCAAGCGCATGCGCACATACAGATACCAGTACTCGTGAACACATACATCGACATATATACACACATATATAAATTTCAACATATATACACACATATATAAATTTCAACATATATACGCACATATATAAATTTCAACATATATACACACATATATAAATTTAAACATATATACACTAGCAGTATCAGAATTTTTTGTGAAAATAGCGAATAATTCCACCCCATCTTTCCAAGCTTATAACTCCTCGAAAAATGCAATTCAAGCCCTAATTTTTTTTTTCAATTAAAGGAGCAAGGACCAAGATTTCATTAAAAAAAAAAAAAAAAAAAAAAAAAAACGTGTTTTTTTTTTAAAAAGGTTTTAAACTTCGGACTTTACAGGTAAAATTCGACGAGAACACGATGTCCGTTTTTTTTAAAATTTGAATATATTATGTATTGACCTTTTCTCTTCAATTTGTGAGTAAATAATTATGTACTTATCCGAGTCGAAATTAATTATTTTTAGACATTTACAAAATTGGAGGCGTGAATTATTCGACCCCCTGTCTTTCCAAGCTTATAACTCCTCGAAAAATGTAATTCAAGCCCTAATTTTTTTTTCAATTAAAGGAGCAAGGACCAAGGTTCCATTAAAAAAAAAAAAAAGAAAAAAGAAAAAACAAATAACGTGGTTTAAAAAAAGGTTTTAAACTTCAAACTTTACAGGTAAAATTCTACAAGAACACGATGTCCGTTTTTTTTTAAATTTGAATATATTATGTATTGACCTTTTCTCTTCAATTTGTGAGTAAATAATTATGTACTTATCCGAGACGAAATTAAGTATTTTCTTTGTAATAGACACTGGGGGGGGGGAACCGTGAATAAAAAAAAAAAAACGTTTGTCTAAAATATTATATTCGGTTTATTGGAAAGAACATAAAATTTCACATTGACCCTGAAAATATCGTAAAAATAGAATCAATAGAAAAATTTTGATAGATTTTTAAAATTTTAAAATTTAAAAATATTGAGTTTAAAAATTTAAAAATATTGAGTTCGGAAAATTCATTACTGTTTAAAAAAAAAAAAAAAATATTTTTATTACTTTTAAAACAACTGTAATAGTTTATTTTGGAAGTATAATCCATAAAGAAAATAAATAACCCACTTTTAACAGAGAAATTACGAGATTTTTATATTGTATTCGCAGTTTCGTGTTAGGGGTGTCAAAAATTCCTACAAAAATTCTGATACTGCTATATATACACACATATATAAATTTCAACATATATACGCACATATATAAATTCCAACATATATACACACATATAAAAATTTCAACATATATACACACATATATAAATTTCAACATATATAAATTTCAATATATATACACACATATAAATTTCAACATATATACACACATATATAAATTTCAACATATATACACACATATATACATTTCAATATATATACGCACATATATAAATTTCAACATATATACACACATATATAAATTTCAACATATATACACACATATATAAATTTCAACATATATACACACATATATAAATTTCTTTTTTCTGTGTATTGTTATTCATATTAAAACCCCTTCTTCTATTTATTTAGAAAGAAAATACAACTTTTTTATATATGGGTCCTGGAATTGCATTCACCTGCAAAAGATCCAGCTAATTTGCATATTATTTTAAACATTCATTTTTATTAATTCCCTATTAGTTTTTTTGTTTTGTTTTCTTATGGGATGATCATTTTTAGTTAACTTTTTTTTCAATTTCGCATCGGCTAATCCATAAAGTATATTGTTAACATTGAGTAGTTCCGTGATAAAGGGACGTAACTCTTCTATTAACAATACTTGAAATAATAATACGATGCAATTTCAGAATAATGTATTATTTCGATTATATTTGTAATATTTATAAAATATTTTATTAGCACTATGTGCCTTCAAATAAGTTTTCCAGGCTTTTTTCGTGCTATTAAAACATTTATGATATTCAAATATCTATGTATCTCATATAGAGATGAGGATCTCCTCGGCATGGGTATTCCACCCTGGATTTTACGAGAAATGGTATACCTTCTACATGTGATGCTACCCCAAGTAACAGCTGTAGTTTGCCCAAACATTTCGTTCACATTAATAACGCAAAGGTAAATTCCAGAACACATTGTAGTCTATATTACACTATAGAGAACCTTCTATTGATTTTATAAAATTATTTTATGTATAATGACTTGAATTAAGTTTAAAATACAAAAGTCAAGTATCATGGTTTAATTGTGCCCAAAACCGAAGCATTTCATTTGGAATGCGCCATGTCTTATTAAAGAATCTACTGTTGCGTTTTTACTTCTGCTGTAATAAAACTTCTCAAATGCACTTGTGGTGTTAGGCTGTATAAGGGTGTTTACTTTGACCAAAATCGGGCTCTTCCTTCTTCAATCGGGTTTTATCGATTATCAATTATGGATACTTATCGAGCGCATTCCGATACAAAACTTATATAAGAACACGCCCATACACATAAAGTACATTTGCGTGAAATTTCAAAAAAAAAAAAAATGGCCCAGCTGTTTAGGATTCCATAAGGAACGAACTCACACACACCCACACATACACACACACACACATACACACACAGATAAAGTGCCATTTATATATAATTAGAAAGAGTTTTGCAAAAGCAAGTTACATGCGCAGACTCTATTTTATCACGTGGCGAAAATTCATCCGCTGCATTCCATATGTTTTCTTAGATCTGTAATTCCGTTAAATAAACCACGAATTTTTATTATTATTATTATTTTTTATTTATTTCAGGCAGAAATTGCTACAAAATAAAGGAAAATCCCATCGGCATGATTGACAGATTCGACAATCGAAATGAACCCAATGAACTCTGGAAGCGAACGGTCGGCTCTATGCTTGGTACCATGTGCGGCACTGTGGACACTGAGAACGCTTTATACTTCCCGGGGGACGGCACAAGAGAGGCGGTTACTGTGCCTATAGATACAAGGCATTTGCGGTCAGTATGTCCAAACGTGTCAAACTTAATTTTACCTGTTTTTTTACCTTTGCGTTAGTAATGCGAAGGAAATGTTTGATAATCGATAAAACCCGATTGAAGAAGGAAGAGCCCGATTTTGGCCAAAGTAAACACCCGTATACAGCCTAACACCATGAAATACCCATGCCGAGGAGATCCTCATCTCTATATGAGATACATAGATATTTGAATATCATAAATGTTTTAATAGCACGAAAAAAGCCTGGAAAACTTATTTGAAGGCACATAGTGCTAATAAAATATTTTATAAATATTACAAATATAATCGAAATAATACATTATTCTGAAATTGCATCGTATTATTATTTCAAGTATTGTTAATAGAAGAGTTACGTCCCTTTATCACGAAACTACTCAATGTTAACAATATACTTTGTGGATTAGCCGATGCGAAATTGAAAATTGAAATAAGTACTATTAATGTTTTTTTTTAAATAATAATTAAAATATCATTAGTTTTTTTTGTTGTTGTTTGTTTAATATATCATTCTTTATATATCAAATTTGGTTTTAAAATTTTTTAACTTTATTTGGAGAAGGGCTCGAAAAGCTTTTTCTTTTTTTTTTTTCTTTTTTTACACAATGGTCACCACTTATCAAGGCCCGGAAGCCACTCAGGGATAAGGGTTATTGTAAGTACATCACGTTAGTATGGAGATTTGATGAAGTGTTTACTTAAGGGGGCGGTTCATTAGGAATTTGTTAACGTTGGACTTGAAGAAATCCAAGTTGTAGTCAGGTGGGAAGCAGGCATCCCCACTAAGCCACGAAGTCTATTTTGTACTCTGTCAAGGCAGGATAGGCTGTTTTTAGCAGCTCCTGCCCAGATATGGCAGCAGTATTCCATCCTTGGACGTACTTGGCTTTTATATAGATAGAGAATTGCATCAGTAGTGAGATATCTTCTGGAGCGGTAGAAGGATCCCACCATCTTTCCAGCAACCTTGGCAACAGACTTGATGTACATGTTCCATTTCAGATTAGGAGTAAAGGTCAAACCCAGAAGCTTGTCAAAACACGGGGCCTCTCCCAGACGAGAGCCATCCATCCCAATTGATGGCAGATGGGGATCAGAGCGTTGATGATGTAAGGATAGGAGTTTGGTTTTAGATGCATTAAAGGTAACCAGCCACGTCTTCCCCCACTGAACCACGCGCTCGAGATCAGAGGAGAGAGAATCAGAGAGAACTTTGTCATTTACAGCCTTTGATGTGTTGCCGTAGATGGTCTTGTCATCAGCATAGATGTCAACGAATGATTTAAGCTTTGAAAATTGGTATGAACAATGTTGTAGCAGCTGTCAATCTGAATAGGAGAGAGAAAGAGAGAGATGATGCAGTCTGGCAGATATTATCTGCAGTAGGTGGAGAGAGAGAGAGAGAAAGAGAGAGGGGGGAGAGAGAGAGAAAATTTGTGCATCCCTTTTTATAAGATAGATCATATGCTCCATGGCGTCACGACAAGGGTAGATAAATCGAGTTTGGCGTGTGTGTAATAGTGTTTTGAGAAGGGAGTTAATACGACAAGATATTAATTAATAAGAATTGTTTATTTATTTCTTTAAACAGAAGTACATTTTTTTCATATACAGGGTGACCCAAAAAAAACAAAAGAGGCCATCTAGAAAATATGCTGTAGAATGAAGAAAAAAAAAGAGAAAAAGGCCGAAGACCCTAGTGTTTTGACGTGATATTTTGAATATAATAAACTAGTTATGACCAAAGTTTCATTTCATACGGACAAAACACTAAGAAACGGGGCCTAATTAGAGCTGGGGAGCGTTTTTTATGAGTCACCCTATAACTATGTTTCTACTTTATAACATTAATAAAATATCTTTTTTAAAGAAAAATTTTATTATATTCTTTCAAATGTACTTCATATACTTGAAAAATAATAATAAAATTTGTTTTCGTTTTACGTTTAAACTGAGTTACTTTGTCTTCCAAATGACTACGTTTCGTGTGACTATTCGAAAGAGCTATAAAATATTATTCTTAACATAAATAGTCTGTCATGTGAACGATTCGTGCATGCGCAGTCGTGAAACAGTTTACAAACAGATAAAAACCCGATCACACCCAAGTACCAATTTTTTTAATTTTGAACCATTAGCAGCCCTTTTTCCGGATGGAAACCGATTAAAAAAATTTTTAAATACTATATATCCAATTTTAAGTCTGTAGCTAAAAATTCGTTGAGTATATAGGTTGAGAGGGGTTCTCACATACACCTTCTCATTTTCATAGATATATATAGATAGATTAATGAATTGCATTTTTCTTTTTAATTTTAAAATTAAGTATATTTAATTTTTTTAATTTAAACTCTTTTAAATATTAATAATTTTCGGTTTAATATATTGCAGTGCTGTAAAATTGTGGTTTTTATGTGGTTCTATATAATCGGGATTTTTAAAGTGGTCCTATGAAATCGTGATTTTTAATAAGGATCAATAAAATCACGATTTTTAATGTTGTCTTATAAAAATTGTGATTTTTAATGTGGTTTTATAAAATCAGTATGATCCGATAAAATCGTGATTTTTAAACAGGTCCTTTTAAATTGTGATTTTTAATGTGGTCCTATAAAATCGGGATTTTTTATAAGGATCTATAAAATCACGATTTTTAATGTTATCCTATAAAAATTGTGATTTTTGATGTAGTTCTATAAAATCGTGATTTTCTTAATGTGTTCCTATAAAATCGTGATTTTAAATTGATTTTTAAACTGGTCCTATAAAATTGTAATTTTTAAACTAGTCCTATAAATCCATGATTTTTAATGTGGTCCTATAAAATCGTAATTTTGTATGTTGTCCTATAAAAATTGTGATTTTTAATGTGGTTCTATAAATCGTGATTTTTAATGTTATTCTATAAAATCGTGATTTTTTTAACATGGTCCTATAAAATTGTAATTTTTAATGTGATCTTATAAAAATTGTGATTATTTATATGGTTCTATATGGTTTTTTTATTTATATGGTTCTATATGGTTTTTAAGGTGATCCTATAAAATTGTGACATTTTTTTGTGGTCATATAAAGGTTTTTAAAGTGGTCCTATAAAATTGTGATTTTTAATATAGTCCTATAAAATCGTGATTTTTTTGTGGTCCTATAAAATCGTGATTTTTAAAGTGGTCCTATGAAATTATGAATTTTAATGTGGTCCCATAAAAATTGTGATTTTTTTTTTCATGTCGTCCAATCAATGTTTTTAAAGGTGTCCTATAAAATTGTGATTTTTAATGTGGTCCTATAAAATTGTAATTTTTAGTGTAGTCATATAAAGGTTTTTAAAATGGTCATATAAAAATTATTTTTAATGTGGTTCTATAAAATCATCTTGGTGACTTTTGGGGCTAAATTGGAGGGGGGAAATGATGGACTTAGTCATTTCTTTTTTTGCATGGTGCAGAACTCAAATTTTCATATGTTAAGGCCTAAAACTGCACAGTTTGTTCATTTGCACCAGAATTTAACGTCCCCTGGGAACTTTTAAGGCTAAATCGGGGTGGGGCAAATGCTGAACTTAGTCATTTTTTATGACTTGTTCATTATGCACTCATGGGGGACCATGCTTTCTTTCATTTATTTCAATAAATATTTAATTAATAACAAGCGTTAAACAAAATTAATAATTTTATGTGTCACGTTTCTGAATTTTTGAGATGGGGATTGATCATTCGTATTATCTGTTCTCATCTTGGGTGTCATTTTCACAACGTTTCGGTCGATGTAATCTCCTACCTTCTTCAGGTGTATCTTGTCGAACTCGGGAATATTTCCGTCAAACTCGCGAATTTGGACAGAATTTTGAATGGAACTCTTTATTTACTTTACGAGGGTAACATGCTCTCGTTCTGTCAACCATGACTGGATAAAGGTCCTAAATAATTCGCAATTGTATTTTTTGGTCGCCCGCACTGAGAATTGAACCTTTAACCTTCAGGAGAATATCACTTTTATAATTGATTTTTCCAAGTATTCTACTTACAGAAAGTCGGAGGTTACATCGACCGAAACGTTGTGAAAATGACACTCAAGATTAGAACAGTAGTCTGAAGAATCCAAATACTGTTTAACTCGGATATAAGAGACCCGAATATAAGAAAAACAGATATAACAGAGATTTTCTCTGGTCCCAAATTAGAAACTTTATTAATGTACAGCGAAACCCTGATATAAGAGAACCGTAGGGACAGAGGACGAAGTCATTTATATCCGAGTTCCACTGTAATACAAATTCTATGTGTATTTATCAAAGTTACATCGATACGATAAATACACACACAGCTACAGGAGAAGCTGCCACATAAATGTTTATTAATATGGAGATATTAAAAAACAATGATTAAAAAATTCCCAACTGACATTTATTTTGGTTATTTTTTTGTCTGTCTCAGACTCGTCCAGTTTCACATCGCGATTGGAAGTCAAAGCAGTGACGCCCCGTGTCTTCGACCGCAACACAGACACGAAGGCATTATTCTGGATTATTCAACGGACAACGAAATCACCTGGAATGTTATCAAAGTCGTCGAGCCGATCTTGTATAACACGACAACACAAATCGTCAGTTTGGAACTTCCCCTCGGGGCAAAGACGAACAGGACAATTTTCAGATGGTGGCAGCCATTGGGATTTGGAGGTGAGTCGTCATTTTAACAAGTTTTTGCATCAGACTGGATTTACATATTCTAATTTGGTTTTGATTTCAGACCAGAAAAAAAAAACAAGTATCGGGTTTTATGTTTCTGAATATTTCAGACTAGTACGACTCATGGAAATTCCACGGAATTACAAATATATTTAATCATCAAATATGTTTTGATGAAGCTGACATTTTTTCTGGGTAACGGAAAAAAGTAGTTGAGTATTTAGCAGAGAATCCAACAAACAACTATGTATACGAATATATATATATATAATGTTATCGTAGCCAATAAAAGTTAATTTTAGACCTACCTGGCTCATTTATTTTGGTTTTATCTTCTCTGCTGCCAATAGCAATACCCAAAGACACATTACTGAAAGTATTTCTTTTAAACTCCTCGGCCTAACGTTCACAGGGAACATGAGTTGGAACAGATACATTGAGAGCATTGCCAAGGCCATTGCGAAGATGGTAGGCTCTCTTTATCGTGCTAGAAAACTACTTATGCCTGAAAGTATCCTATACCTCTATAAGGCCACCATTCGCCCATGTATGGAGTACTATTGTCACATTTGGGCTGGTGCATCTACTATTAGTCTCTCACTCCTGGACACGGTTCAGAAGAGAGTCGCCGACCTGATAGGTCCTGAACTGTCATTTAAGTTTCAGCCTTTATCCTAGCGACGAAATGTTGCATCTCTCTGCCTGTTCTACAAGTATTTTAATGGTGAATTCTCTGATGAACTACAAGCACTTGTATCCCCTCGATGTAAATACCCCCGACAAACAGCTAAATCCCACTCTACACAATAGAGATCCATAAGTGTAAGAAAGCCTTCTACTTCCCAGAACTGCTAGACTTTGGAACTCCCTTCCGTGTTCCTGCTTTCACAACTGTACTAACATGCAGAAGCTCAAGTGTAATGTGAACAAACATCTTGCTACTCAACTCCCTACATAGTATCCCTGCAACTTATGTCCCCGATAGTAGCACCCTACTTCGATTTGGCACTGTGCCTTGTTCGGGGTGAAAATTGAATAAAAATAAGTAAAAAAGTTTTTATTGCTCTTTGTTTAATCTCAAAAATTCAGTTTTTCCGAGCGAATTTGAAAAAAAAATGGTGGCTTATTCTTCTTTGGAAGAACTAAACCTCGCTTTGACGTCAAGGTTTACAGGTGCTTTGATTTTTTTGGGGGGGGTATTTTTTTCACGAGAGTACCCTGCGTAGTATAAACACCCCAACTTCCTCATGTTAAGAACGGCTTATAGAATAAACACTCACAACCTTCCCATATTAAGAACAGCTTTAGGAATAAACACTCCCAATCTCGAAAGCCGTTCTTAAGATGCGTAGGTTAGAGTTTTATAGTACGCTCTGTACTCTCGTAAAAAATACAAAAAAAAATTCAAAACGAGGCTTGCTTCTTCCAAAAAGATGCCGCCATTTTTTTTTTTTTTTTTTTTTTTTTTTCATATCCGCTCGGAAAAACTGTCACGAGACACAAAGTTTGGAGACAGCGACTTGTCGGTGAGACCACGTGATGTCACAATTGTATATTTTCTTTGTGGTTCATTGTTAAGTTATTTCTGTCAAGGAATGAAATGAGACTGCAGTACATTAAACAACAAAGTAAACTAAGCCATTAAACATAATAACCGACCCTAATGTCATTGCTTCTTTTTATTTTCAGGTATGCCTAGGGCCGAATGGGGTATCGACAGCGTCATTATTGGTGTTAACGACACAAGTGCTTTTGGGTTTCAAGAAGATTTCAATGGGCAAAACCCAGACCCAACTTCCTGGTTTATCACCCAAAGCGGAATTCCAAGAATTAGCTGCCATTCTAAAGGACACGCCCTGGAATTCAGCCGAAACAGTGGTAAGTATAGATATAGATTTATGGCTGGCGTGTATTCGATATATTTACATGCAAACAGTATCTACTTAGCCCTTGTTTGCACGATTCTTCCTTGCGGCTGCAAAACCTAGCCTCCGCGAATGGCTAATGTTTAAAGATCGGAAATCTTCAATCAGTGATGTTTTAGTGCATTCCTGGGACTCGTATTTCTGACTTTAACGTGTTAAAATATAGACACACGGGACCCAACACGTTGTAGCAGGGTACGTTGCAAAGAACAGAAGACAAGTAATAACTCGACTCAGTGTTTTTTTTTTTGCCGTTGGAACAACAGACATTTATTTACCCCCCCCCCTCTCTTTAACGTGATCGTGATCCCTGTCCATCTTTCTAACCTGATCATTGGTTTGCGTACACGTTCTGTTAAATTTTTTTCGTTTTCCTTTGCTGTGACGTTATCTCACACATGGATCGGTTATTTGCATATAGCTGCCATATGCGCGTCCGCGCTTTGTTACATGACCACGTCCCAAACGTCACAATCTATGCACGATGTAAGCTTCCTAAACTTCAGGAAGTACTTCTTTATCAAGAGCTCCGAGGATTTGGACATGACGGTTGTTGTCCTCGAACCGATCTGATCTACAATGCAATATTTACAACACCGCTACCGGGATGGCGTAAGAAGAGTGATCAACTGAGGATGTGTCTTACAACAGTCAAAGTTAACTTGGAGGCTATGACCAGCTCTTCTGTGTGTGATGATGGAATTGTAAACAGCTGAAGTATGCTGAAGAATAAGCAGCGGACAGATCTAGATAGACTGTATTGACTCGTGATGCAGCAAATTCCCTTGGGGTTGGCTAAGTGAATGCCATCACAAGTACAAGTAAGACAGTTGTTCTGACAATGTTCAAACGGAGGTAACTCATATTTTCATCCTAACGAGTCTTGTCTGTATATTTAGGTTTTGAAGAACGCCCAGAAAAAAACTACGATCTCATCCTAAATTGTGCACATAGATAAAAAGAATTTTGTTCATTTCCAGACAAAAGAACACATTCTGTAAAATCGGATAAAATATATTCAGGGATATAAAATCCAAGGGAGGTAACTCGTATTTTCATCCTAACGAGTCTTGTCTGTATATTTATTATTTTCTGGTGGAGTCATCCGACTCTCAGACTATGGTCAAGGAACGAAATGACGCTGTAGTACATTCTTCTTCGTATGAAATGCAAAATGTTCGTTTCAACTTATCGACATATTTATATTAGTTTTGCACATGCGTAAATATTCGTTCATAGCTTTTTTATCTATCTGTTGATAGCTCAAACAGTAGAGGATGCAGCTGGAGTGCTAAATGTTTTGGTATCGATTCTAGCTGATGGCACCCAAATTATTATTTTTTATTTTTTTTTTACTTTTGAAATCAATACTACATATATTACGTGCAATATTGGCCCTGTAATAATAAATAGGATGTCTTCATTAATTAAAATATATGTAAGCTTATTTTACGAGTAGGCAAAGCCGGGTGCCCTCTGCTAGTCATGAATAAAATGTCCTATTTTATTTTATTTTTTGCAATTAGATTATATGAGATCAATTTTAATAGATCGTTTGCAATGAGATGTTCTTCTTTCTTTGAAGAGAAGAGATATGCTGAGACATGGGATTACAACATTCTCCCGTCGACTTTCCTCCAATTTGACATCTCCATGGGCTGTGGAACCCTATACAACACCCTCTATAGCGTCATGCTGGACTATTCCATCGATACAGGCAAAACATGGCATCCCGTTGTTGATGAATGTGCACCCCCAAATTTTGTCTGCAATGGTTACCATTTGAGCAGCCAGTATGTGTCCGAACAGCATATCAACTGGACAAGGATCACCGTATATCTCCCACCGGCTGCAATGTAAGTATTTTTATGGGTATCGCTCCAGACAAAGCATGAAACCACTTTTTTTTCTTCTTTTTTTTTACACGGTGGTCACCACTTATCAAGGCCCGGAAGCCACTCAGGGATAAGGATTATTGCAAGTACAGTACGTTAGTGTGGAGATTTAATGAAGTATTTACTTAAGGGGCCAATTCATTAGGAATTTGTTTATGTTGGACTTGAATACATCCAGGTTGTAGTCAGGTGGGAAGCAGGAAAACGGAACAGAGTTCCACAGGCGTGCAGTTCTAAGAAAGAAGCTTTGTTCATGGAATCTACGTTTTGATTTAGGCACAGATAAAGAGTGGGGAAATTTTTTGACAGTGGATTCAGCTAGACGGATGTTTTTCGTGAAAGATTGGCGAGGGGTGGGGACCAGAGATTGGAGTTCAGACGAGCACCTGCCATGGAAATAACGATAAAACAAAGATAGGCTCGCAACGTCTCTTCTGTTGGAGAGAGGTTGCATGGAAGAGAAAAGGGCATCCCCCACTAAGCCACAAAGTCTATTTTGTACTCTGTCAAGGCAGGATAGGCAGTTTTTAGCAGCTCCTGCCCAGATATAGCAGCAGTATTCCATCCTTGGACGTACTTTATGTAAAAAGCTTAAAAATAGGCAACAATATGTGTTAGGTGGATAGTTTCCGACTGAGAAAACAGTAATTCTTCCTCTTTTGTCAGAAACATCGCTCATAGGATGTGAAGATTAAAGGATAAAATAAGGAAAGCGGGATTTATTTACCCAATTTCTACACTTATATAATTTTGAGGGAATAAGACCTAGTCTAAAGAGCAGAGTTTATTTTAATGTACTAGTAAATGTATTAATACAATTAAAAGAAAACAGTACTCGTTGTAATGTAGATATATAATAAGCTCGATGGGCATAGATATCCTAGAGCTATTTTAATATTGAGTAAAACGATTTATAATTTGGAATTAAAAATCAGTTTCAAAAGGAAAACAAACAAAATTAATAAATTGTACGATCGTTTCGGAAACGATGTTTTTATTGAAATAGACAATATGTCTTGAACAATAATTTGATAAAAAGATTTTTTTAATATTTAAACAAAATTAAATTATTGTTCAAGACATATTGTCTATTTCAATAAAAACATCGTTTCCGAAACAATCGTACAATCTATTAATTTTGTTTGTTTTCCTTTTGAAACTGATTTTTAATTCAAAATTATGAATCGTTTTACTCATATATATATATATATATATATATATATATATATATATATATATATATATATATATATATTATTTCCTGAATTTATATGAAATTTTATGCATCTATCTTCGGTATTTATGTCAACAGTGCTCAATACATGAGTAGAGCTAGGTAGTAAGTTATGAAAATATATATGGCAATTAAGCTACACAATGTTCCGCGTTTCATCATCGTGAGGATTCGTCAGGAAATTCTTTTTATCTTTTTTTTTTGTTCTTCTTTGAAACTACACCAATAATACTTATGTTCAAGTCTTCTTTGTATTCACAGTTCTCCAGCAACGAGATTCCGTTGGGTGCAGCACACCAAAAGTCCTCGAGGAGACATTTGGGCTCTTGACAACGTTTATTTGGGTTCCGGCTGCCCCTGGCTATGTTCGGGGCATGGTTACTGTGACCATGGAAGATGCGTGTAAGTTTAAGTGTTTTGTGTATCCTTCTGACCGAATTCCATCAAAATTCTAGGTCTATAAACAAAAACTTTAGCTAAGGTTTTTTTTTTATGTTTGCTTATCTTTTTTATCTGCAGGTGCGACCCTGGATTTGTGCCCCCGAATTGCGTTCCCGAAAAGACGCTACCAATGAACTTGAGAGATGACTTCAGCGACCCGAAACTCGACCATCACAGGTGGATGGAACTCTATGGAGGAGATGTGTCCGATATGTGCGGCAGTCTAAATGCTGGCAATGCTCTTGTATTTTATAAGGTGATTTTTTTCGTCAGTCATCGTCGCTTAAAAAGGCCGGGATTCAACGTCCAAGATTCTAGCTAAATTTTGGGCAAGAGGATTACATAGACAATCTAGATATGGAGACACGGTACAAAATTGACTTTGCAATCTAGTGGGAGAAGATCTCTTCTCGTCTCTATAGCCTCTTTCGCACTGTATCGTTATTTCCATGGCATGTTCTTGACTGAGTTCTAATCCCTGTCCTCTCGCTATAAAACATCCATAGCATGAAGTCGCAAGTATTGTTAAGAACTCTCTCTCTCTCTCTCCCCTCTCCATCTCTCCCCCCACCTCTCTCTCTCTCTCTCTCTCTCTCTCTCTCTCTCCTAATAATAATAATCAAACGGAACGTTTCTTTGCTAGGGGATCACAACTTATTAAAACCCAGGGGATAATGGTTAAACATCTCAGTGATGATCAGTAATGGTAGAAATTGAGCAGGATTTGATTATTCAAGAGGTTAACTCAACAAAAATTTGTTTACATTGAGCTTGAAAACGGCCATGTCGTCAGCTGAGAAGTAGGTCCGCGGTATTATGTACTAGAAGCCTGCTTTCCCAACACATTTCAACGTGGTCGTCTTGAAGTCTAATGTAAACAAATACTTGTTGAGCTGTCATCTCGGCTAATCAATTACTCGCAATCTTTGGTCCTTTTCTGGTGCTGATGATGGTTCAAATGATGATCTTTTTAAGTCTTATCCTCGAGTAGCCTCAAGGTCTTCATAAGTAGTGACCCATTAGTAAAGAAAGCATATTGGTGTCTTCTCGAAGTGGAGTATATTCTCTTGATATTTTTCTCTCCGATAAGAAGATTAACCTCACGTTAACTGTTATATGAAAATAGCCGACCTCTCATGGTGTCAAATATATTGTTGAACATATATATATATATATATATATATATATATATATATATATATATATATATATATATATATATATATATATATAGCGTCTTTGCTCGGTCGTAAAATATGCTTAAACATAATAATATGATATTTTAATTTATCCCGATTTTGTATATATTATTATGGAGTCGTGATTTCAAAATTTTACAAAAGTATTTGGGTGCTATCAGCTAGAATCGAAACCGAAATCAAAACTATAGCATTCAAAGCTGGAGAGGTTACCACTGTACCAACGTGAAACGCATATGAACTTATCAAAAATTTTTGAAAAACTAAGATGAATGTACAAAATGTATAACGATCTTTTCAATTTTTACCCCTTAAAAATTATTTTAATCGGTTAAAGACCTATTAAAAAAACGGCCCATAAAAATCCAATCATTTGATGCCTCTAGCGCCGCTCTGCGACTTTTAGTTTCGGAAGAGAAAGAGTTTGAAAATATGGAGACAGACAGACAGACATATAGCCTTATATATATATATATATATATATATATATATATATATATATATATATAATGGGGTTAGGTAGGAGACATTAATATCGAATATGTAACTATTGCTAAAAAATCAACAACAAAATTATTTTAAAAGCGAAAAAAGTAGCAAATAATATAAACAGGTATCTGTAGTGTAAAGCTATACGCACTTGACTATAAAACCTATAGTTTGAGCTGATGAGCTGTAGAGCAGTGAAACACGTGTACATAGATTACTGTTTTAAAATAGTAAAAATAAATAATTCATTTGTTTAGAGATCTCCTATATTCTCGACTGTAGATGGTAGATTCCTCAATTATTTTCGGGAGCAGTCGAGGATATACCATCTATACTCAGGTAAATAAATATTTATTGAAAAATATTGAATTCTGATTATTATTATTATTATTATTATTATTATTATCATTATTATTATTATTATTTATTTATTTATTTATCTGTTTATAAGGACTGAGTAATTCCTGTATTGAAATGAAAACACACCTTTTATCTGATAAACAACGCTTCAAGCGAACTACGACGTGCTTCTTATATATATGTATATGTGTGATTATTATATATTAGTTTTGGACACTCACGCATCAATGTACTTCATATATATATATATATATATATATATATATATATATATATATATATATATATATATATAGTAATTTATAAAATATATATGGCGATTAAGCTACACTGAATATTCTGCGTTTCATCCAACTATAGGATTCGTCAGGCTTATGCGCATAAGCCTGACGAATCCTATAGTTGGATGAAACGCAGAATATTCAGTGTAGCTTAATCGCCATATATATTTTATAAATTACTAACTAGCTCTACCTACGTATTGAGCACTTTTGAAGTAAATACTTAAAGTTTACGCATAAATCTATACTTTCGTATAGTAAATTTATGTGAATAAATGAAATAGTTATATATATATATATATATATATATATATGCAAAGTAGACTAGTATATTCTCGACTGTAAATGGTAGATTCTTCAAATATTTTCGGGAGCAGTCGAGGATATACCATCTATACGCAGGTCAATAAATATTTATTGAAAATTATTGAATCCTGATTATTATTATTATTATTATTATTATTATTATTATTATTATTATTTATTTATTTATTTATTTATTTATCTGTTTACAACGACTGAATAATCCCTGCATTGACAAACCTTCAAACAAACCTTTTATCCGATAAACAATGCTTCAAGCGAACTACGACGTAGTTCTTATATATATGTATATGTATGCAAAGTAGAATACTATGTAAACGGTTGTGTGTAAACATTTAATACCTTTTTTCATATCATATATATAGTTACTTCTGCTTCACCAGTTTTTTATAGCAAATATCGGGTCATGTTCTTAAATTTCAAGCAAGTTTATCGATTACATATTTAATCATATCAATAATCGATATTACTTAATGCAATGTTCCTTTTTATATGACATTCTTAGTTTTGTTTATAGACGACATAATGTTCATTTGTCTGTTTTAGGATTTGCTAAGGATGGCTGTGACAGAAAATATGGACACAACAATGATCACCGCTTTGGAATTCTATTTCAAATACGCGTGTAAAGGGGAATCACTTGCCTGGCCGCGACGCCACAGCGTTCTGCTCCAGTATTCAATCAACGGGGGCATCACCTGGCACTTGTTGCAGGAGATTCATTATAAAAACGATTCCAACACACGGTAAGTAGTACCTGTTCTATCAGCAGTCCGAAGGAAAGAAGAAGAAGAAAAAAAATATATAAATCTGTTGCATGTTATTCCCGTGCTTAATAGAATGGCGATAACACTTATTATCATAACATAATGGTATATATGATTCTCCTTTGCTAAACTCAATCATGTTCTGCAAAGCTAAAAGTTATATATACATGATTGTTGCGGACGAATGGGTGTGAGAGAGAAGGGGATAGAGAGAGCACGGGAGTTGAGGGAAGTTGATCCCTTGAATTTGCTTAACCTGTAAAACATCCACAGCATCAAGTTGCAACTATTGTAAAGAGCTTTCTTCCCCCCCCCTCTATCTCTCTCTCCAAACAAATAGGGCTT
>NC_136503.1:109796400-109941400 GCF_053919585.1 Euprymna scolopes
ACGTAATATTTTTCTAGAAAAAATCCTGTTTACTGCATAAGACTAAATGTATCGTTCATAACTCCTAAAATTAGCAGTCGCCATTGTTTGTATATTTTTTGCTTTATGTCATTTCCGCCTAATCTTTATTTACTTCCTTTCTCACGAATCTGAATTTATTTTCAGTTAGGCTCTATTATATTTATCCAGAATATATCCTGTTTACGAAATGTATCCAAGCAAATGTATTAAGTTACTGTTTATACTAGTAAACGTACTGACAGTGTGTTCCTAGGGTGGTAAAAATGGTAATTCCAATACTGAAACCAACAAACACTTATATAAACTGCCAAACTATTGGGAGAAAATTGGCAATAAGATTGGCATGCCGTATGTGTCATATTCTATCATTACTATGACAAATACTGCAAGAGATTTTATTACAATCAACTCCAAGTTATTTTTGTTCTCTCTTTTTACAAACAAGGCATATTGTTACCAAAGCATAAAGGCTTATATGATGAAACTTGGGTGAAGAGTTGGTTAGCAAGATGTTTGTTCAAATTACCTTTAAATTTCTGCATGTTTGTATGGTTGTGAAAGAAGGAGAAAAATCCAAAGGTAAGCGATACCAGAAAAGAAACTCTTGGAGTAGAAAATCTTTTAGTATCTAGTGAACTTTTCGGTAAAGGGGTAGAATTTTGATTTGAATTATTAAAACAACTGCTCTCATCTTAAATGCTATTTCTCACACGGTTTGCACCAATGTAACCCTGGATTCCTTAATTGAATAAAATCACGGGAGAATCATGTCAGATGTTTATTACTGTAACAAAAAGTGGCGAGTTTTCCCCAAAATAAACTAGGATTTGTGAGAAAGCAAGTTTATAAAAATTGGGCGGAAATGACGTAAGACAAACAATAGATAGAAAATGGATACTACTAATTTCAGGTGTTATGGTGCAAACTTGGATGAGATGCATTTTAAAGATTGGGATGGGTATTGGTTGTTGTTTTATGTACAGGTACTGTGGAAAGTACAGGGTGGAACAATAAAATTATCGCACAAAAGACATGATTCCATTTCCGTTTGATGAAAACCGGTTTTCTTTCCTTTTTTTGTTGCAGAAAATTTACTAGTTGGCCAGCTGTGTACAAATTCCAAAAGCGCTAGGAGTCTTTTATTATGTCTGAAAGTGACACAATGTTTCATCAGAAAGATCAGAGACGCGCCACTATACAACTCGTGCTTTCTATCGATCTAAGTTATGACAAAAAGACCATTGCTAGCGCCCTCAAAATGTTGCATAGGTGGGGTACATATTAAAGAGATATGATGGGGGATTCATATTGGGACAATACATATAACGGATATAACGATAGTGATGATGAGGGAGAGAGACATTTATACAGTTCTGAGATGTTTCTTATAACATATATTAGCGAGGAGAGAGGGTGATAAATGCACAGTTTTTATAACACAGATGGAGGGGGAGATGCATAGTCTTGTAAGGGTTACACAATGTTCATTACAAGATGTTTAACACATTACCTTTTGAGTGTTGAAAGATGACACATGACAACAGTTTTACAAAAACACAAAGATGATTCTTTATTCATTGGACCGGTTGAATGATGATGACGTCAGGAACTCACATTTGAATCAACATAGTTTAATCTTCTACCCTTCGCTTCAATAAGGGATCCTCCTCTGACCATGTCAACTCTTGGCCGATCAACTCTCTCCGACCGACTCTGCTGACTGTTCTGCCTTGATCTGACTAACTTTAGCTCCTATATTGGGAATCCCCCTTTTGCTATTACGTCAGAAGTGCGTTTCCCAAACGTGACCAATTCACGTGGCTATGTACACGTTTTTCCAAACACGCTTCTGCAAACAAAGAATCCTCTCCTAACCTATTTTTTAACTTAACCTATTTTTAACAATATATTTTTAATTTGTATTGTTCATTCTTTCTAGCTGACATTTTTAATATTCAGTTCTGTAAAAGAATGAACAATCAATTCTTTTTACGACATAAAGAATATCTAACTATTCATAATAGAATTTAACAATAGACCTTTTTAACATTCCAATTTCTAACATTTTATTTCTGAACCTTGCTTACAAGGTTCGAGTCTCAGCTTATCCTAATCTCATTTTCACTTATCTAATGTTCTTATTTACATGGAAAGGGGAAAGCTCTTTCCTGTAACAAAAATGCATCGCGGGATTGACACACATAACAGAGACGTGCCCAGGGTGATGAAAACAAAGTTTCCGGCCACGATTATGGTCTTTGGTGTGGTTTCAAGTGAGGGCCATATCATACCACCTCACATCTTCAGAGGCGGCTTGAAAGTCAACACCAAAATGTACCTGGATGTGCTGAAGAGTGTGATGATCCCCTGGTGCAATCATGTGGCCGATGGCAGACCCTGAGTGTGGCAGCAAGACTCAGCGCTGGCCCACAAATTCCAAAAGTCCCAGGCTTGGTTTCAGAAGGAGTGCTATGACTTTGTACCCTTCTCTTACTGCCCGCCCTACCTCTCCCGAGAACATCATCAACACCAAAGCCAGCCTGATTACCGCCATCCACCTAGTATTCGCCGAGGTCCCGCCGGCGCTTGTGAAAAAGGCATGCTCCCAGTTCTGGACTCGTATCGAGGCGGTAATTTTAACTAAATTGAATAGATTCAAGCTCTACTACAAAATCAAGTTACCTGAATCGATTTTTTTCAATAAAAGTTTTAAAATAAAGCTGTAGTGTTGTTTTCTTAAGGGCGAGAAATAAATCTGGGCAGAAGCTGCATAAAACAGCCTATCCTGCCTTGACAGAGTACAAAATAGATTTTGTGGCTAGGTAGGGGATGCCCTTTTCTCTTCCCTGCAACCTCTCTCCCACAGAAGAGACGTTGTGTTACTTCCATGGCAGGTGGTCGTTTGAGCCCCAATCCCTGGTATCCCTTGCCAATCTTTCATGATAAACACCCGTCTAGCTGAAACCACTGTCAAAAATCTTCCCCATTCTTTAAATGTGCCAAAACCAAAACGTAGACTCCACGAACAAAGCTTCTTTCTTAGAAGTGCACGCCCGAGGAACTCTTTTCCGTCTGCTTGTTTCTCACCACACTACAACTTGGATGTCTTCAAGTCCAACATAAACAAATTCCTGATGAACCGCCCCCTTAAGTAAGGCACTTTATCAAATCTCCAATACTAATGATTACTACGATACTATCCCATTGATTACTGTACACGCAATAACCCTTATCCCCGAGTGGCTTCCGGGCCTTCATATGTGGTAACTTCCATGTAAAAAAAAATCGTTCAACCCTGTAACTCCCTAATATTAAGTGCTATATATATATATATATATATATATATATATATATATAAAGTTTTCATAGTCGCGACACTGGATATGCTAATGCTTCGGACAAATGGTCTGTTTAAACCAGAAATCCTCGTCAGGCAACTTAATAAACGATTGCTTTCCACAGAAAAAAACCAGTTCTGTATTAATAAAAGTGTAGCTTGCTCTTTTTTTATTGATAATAAACTCGTTAAATCCATTAGTTACCACTCTTGAATACCCTTAACCTGATATATATATATATATATATATATATATATATATATATATATATATATATATATATACACACACTTACAGGAAATTAATACGGTAGATAAATACGGAAAATACATAGCTTTGGGTTTTATTTAGAATTCAATATAGACCCTAGCAATCGCACCAGCTTCTGAAGCCGCTTGAGAACCGCATCAACTGATTTCACTAGTTCCGTACCTGACTTTATTCTTTTCGTCTCCACATTATATGAGCGATGTTTCTGACAAAGGAGGGAGAATTGCTGATTTTGTTCTGATTCAGCTGTTGTTCTAGGTTGGTGGGAGGTGTAGATTACCAATCCTCTCCTAATATTCATCATCGTTCAACCGTTAATCTATCCATCTCTTTAACCCTATCCTCGGGTGTTTTGTTAGCCTTGATAAGTGGTGAGTCATTTCGTAAAACAAAATGGTTCCTTGAGAAATCTGTTGATGCGATTCCTAAGAGGCTTCATAAGCCCGTGATGAATACTTGTAATAAATATATTTCTCTTGCCTGAAAAAAGGACAAAAGTCTTGGAAGGTTTTCTTTCTTGGTAAAACGCAGAATATTTTTATGACCTCATTTCGAAGTCTAATCTCAACCAAAATACTGAATGTTTTCTAAACTTCTTTTATCTCTCTGTCAATTAATTCTTAGGTCCAATTGAGTCAACTTCGAATTTTGCAATGAATATTTAATGGTAAATTTTATTCGGATTTTGCAATGAATATTTAGTGGTAAATTTTATTCGGATTTTGCAATGAATATTTAATGGTAAATTTTATTCGGATTTTGCAATGAATATTTAATGGTAAATTTTATCTGAATTTTGCAATGAATATTTAATGGTAAATTTTATTCGGATTTTTCAATGAATATTAAGTGGTAAATTTTATCTGGATTTTGCAATGAATATTTAATGGTAAATTTTATTCGGATTTTGCAATGAATATTTAGTGGTAAATTTTATTCAGATTTTGCAATGAATATTTAATGGTAAATTTTATTCGGATTTTGCAATGAATATTTAGTGGTAAATTTTATTGGAATTTTGCAATGAATATTTAATGGTAAATTTTATTCGGATTTTGCTTGCAATGAATATTTAGTGGTAAATTTTATTCGGATTTTGCAATGAATATTTAATGGTAAATTTTATTCGGATTTTGCAATGAATATTTAGTGGTAAATTTGATTCGGGTTTTGCAATGAATATTTGATGGTAAATTTTATCTGGATTTTGCAATGAATATTTAGTGGTAAATTTTATTTGAATTTTGCAATGAATATTTAATGGTAAATTTTATTCAGATTTTGCAATGAATATTTAGTGGTAAATTTTATTCGGATTTTGCAATGAATATTTAATGGTAAATTTTATTCGGATTTTGCAATGACTATTTAATGGTAAATTTTATTTGAATTTTGCAATGAATATTCAATGGTAAATTTTATTCGGATTTTGCAATGAATATTTAATGGTAAATTTTATTTGAATTTTGCAATGAATATTTAATGGTAAATTTTATTCGGATTTTGCAATGAATATTAAATGGTAAATTTTATTCGGATTTTGCAATGAATATTAAGTGGCAAATTTTATCTGGATTTTGCAATGAATATTTAATGGTAAATTTTATTCAGATTTTGCAATGAATATTTAGTGGTAAATTTTATTCGGATTTCGCAATGCCGGGAGTCATGTATCAAGACAATACACCAGATGGAAAAGATAATTTATTTCGAGCCAATGACAAGGTTTCAGTTTTAATCATAAAATGGCTAAGATTGAAAATATTCCCAGAAACAGCAGAAATTTCTACGTGGTTATGACTAGGGCTATGACAAGAGAATATTCTTTTCATTATTTTGACTCTCAAGTATATATCAGTTAATATCTTATATGTTTTAGATAGAGTGATGCGGTTCTCGATTGGTTAACTGTTGGATATATACTCAAGAGTCAAAACAATAATAAGAATATTCTCTTATCATAGTTCTGAAACTGATCTAGGATTCACAGCCCGTTGCTGTGAATAGACTGAAGGGTCCTTCACAATGTTGTATTATTCAAAAAACTATCCGGAAAAAAGGTCAAAAGCCTTGGAAGATTTACGAAACCGAAATACTGAATGTTTTCTGAACTTCTTTTATCTCTGTCAATTAATTCTAAGGTCCAATGGAATCAACTTGGGCTGTGGACAACTTCTTCATTGGCACAATGTTAGCAAATCCAGGAATGTTGTCGGACGATTTCAGTTCGGACTATTTGGATCCGGATAGTTGGCAATTCTCCAACAACGGAAAAATTGGTTCTTACTGTGAACATCAAAGAAGGTGAGTCGCTTAAGCATTTGTGACATTTTTCTTTTCTTTTATTTTTTTACAAAGGAGTCAGCACTTATCAAGGCTTGGAGGTCACTCGAGGAGAAGGGTTAATGAGTATACAGTGATAAAAGGGAACATGTCGTAGTCATCGTTAATAGTGGAAATTTGGTAAATTGGATTACTTAAGGGGATGGCTCATCAAGAACTTATCGACTCATAGTTTGTAATGTTAATAAAGAAGGATATTATTAAAATTAAAACAGCTAACAAATAACAAAAATGAACATAACGTATAACTCAGTTTGTTTTTTCTTTTGGGTTTTTTTATTAGCTGAAAAAAGTACCTGCTGATTGAAAAAAAAAAAACTTCTCCATTTCAAAATATTCTCCGAAATTGGCCCAAGTTTTTGACAGTTTTCAAAAATGAATTACCTCCCCTGCTAATATAAGCGCTCTTTAGTTATTACTAGGGCTATGACAATAGAATATGCTTTTCATTGTTTTGATTCTCGAGTATATACCAGACACAGTTAATCAACCACATCACTCTGTATAAAAGCATATCAGATATCAACGGATATATACTCGAGAGTCAAAACAATGAAAACAATATGCTGTTGTCTTAACCCTAGTGATTATGTCATTGTTGAGTGGTGCATTTTAGTGAAACAGAGACAAAAATGGACAGGAATTCAAAGGAGGAAAATAGATAGACGTGTTGGCTGATGAGGAGAACTCTTTATTGTAAAAAGGGGAAGAACAAAAAGGGATTATGGGATATGTACAGGGAAAAGGGAGGTAATAGGGATACAAGAGTTATCGGACTTTCAACAGTCATACATAAGTACAGTATATTCCCAAACAAAAGAGCCCGTGTTACCAGGGTCGAAGACAGAGAAATATGTAGCCACATGGTTATGCCGTATATGCTATAAGCATAAAAGGATGTTAATATTTGAAAATGTCAACTTCTAACTTGAAATGGCAAACGTTTAATTAGAAATTTCCCGCCATTATTATATTTATTTCAATCTTCTTACAGAGAAGACACGAAAACCGCGGGGACATCCGCTCTTGTTTTCCGACGAGGCGTCGGCGAACATTCGATCGTAACAAGAGACCTGGATATTGGACCAATGTCAGTCATACAGTTTGATGTAAGTATTTCCTATCTTCCGTCCTGTGAACTTTTTCCTTAAGCCTATTATATAAAGGGCGGTTGTTTATGTATGTTTGTCCGTCTATCAACCTTAAAACTTGAAAACTACAAAATATAAACCCACCACTAATTAGTCCAGTGAAAATACAGTTCGATCCTGAACAAATTCCAAAAAAGCGTTTTATGATTTTTTTTTATTATTATTACTATTATATATGGAGAACAACAGACTAAACGTTTACTAAAATCTCATCACCACAATGGTCCTAACTATGACGTCATAAACGATGTCCATGTACCTATTTACAATGCCTCCCCAGGGGACAGAGTTAGATACTAGGCTCGTCTTTTAACGTGGAGAAAAAGTACAAAAAATAAAAAAAAATTGTCTCAGTCGTGAAGGACTGACTCTCCACTGAAAGAGAACAAGAAATGGAAGTGCAGCATCTGAAGAACAGATACTACACGTTGATCTTGACCAAAAGAAAAGTTTGTATAAAAGTTGTTATATCACTACTGAATGGAGATGGGAATTGCATAACAACAGTCAAGTTCCAGTGATAATGGATAGTTCACCTGCGCCAGAAACACTTCTGAAAATCACAGCAACTGTTCAGGTGGTTGTAGTACACCTCGGCGAACTTTCAAAAGTGTGTGTGTGTGTGTGTGTGTGTGTGTGTGTGTGTGTGTGTGTGTGTGTGTGTGAGAGAGAGAGAGAGAGAGAGAGAGAGAGCAGCGTTTTTTCTCTCAGGCATATTTCATTAAATAAAGTTCCAACTTCTGAATAATGATATTCACTTCCGGTAGGAACTGGCTGGTGTAGTCGCCATATTTATTGTAAGGTCGAATACTTTCCAATCCTTTTGGATACATCATCAGCAATAGATTAATCTAACTGGTATTGAACAATTTACATAATTTATTTTTTTATAACGTGTATATCTTTAGATTGGTTAATTATTTTAATAACTTTACAAACATTTAAGGAGGGTGTTTTACTTGGCCTTCGGGACAAGATCAAAGTGTAGTATCTGTTCCCTCAGTTACTAAACTTGACCCACCACCGGGCTTTCGGGCTAGGTTAAGGTGTTTTTTCTTACTAACCTTTGTTAGCAAGGACCGACCCCCTCCTTTGGGGAGTCAGGACCTAGAGGACCGACTCCACATTTGTGGGAGCTTGGACCCGGAAACCGATCCCCTCTTTTGGGAGACTGGAATCTCGGGACCAACACCACTATCGCTGGTAGTTGAGACCTTCTTTTTTCATTTGTTGTTTTTGCATGTTGTTTTTTCTTCGTTCCGGTCTCTTCCCTCTAGAGACAGGGGATGGTCTAATTTCTCCACACTTAATTGCCTGAGCAGCACTCTGACCTGCCAGGCCCAAACTTTGTCTATCTTCGCTGCTCTCCCAGTGGATCGAGCAGACAGGGTTCTCTTTCTCGCTTCCGTTGGGGTAAGTTAGTGGGTAGGGTGACGTGGGGTAAGGCGGGTGCTTCGTTTCTGCTCCCCTCTGTGGGCAGGGATGCCTATCCCCTCTCTCTCTTAATTGCGACGCGGCACTCTGACCCGCTAGCACCCACTGCGTCTTTCTTCTCTGCTCTCCCCCCTCGCGGGGGGATCTGAGCTGCTAACCCGACATCCCCGTGAGGGGAAGTCAAAAACTCTAATTTCTTCAAAGTCCGCTCCTCCCCCTCCTCCCCCTCCATTCCCCTGGGTTTTCTTTTCCCCCACTACACTTCGGTCCGCGCCAGCGGCCAGTGCAACCGCCACGATGCCAGGCAGGAGGGGTACGTCACCCCAAATGCGCAGCATCTCAACTGCTAACGACTCCCTATGTGAGGGAGCTGATGCATCTCCCGGCGAGACGGCGCCAGGAAACAAGGTAGGGCCCCGGCGCGCGGCGACCTTGGAAGAAAGCGGGAGGGTAGGGCCGCAGCCCGCGGCGACCCCCCAAAAAGCACCTGCAACCGCTCCCCACGAGGGCAACCCAGCGGAAAAAGCTGCCGTTAAGTCACTAGCTGGGGAAAGTGCAGAACCCAGCCAACCAGCTGCACCCCAGGACGGCAGAACCAAGGGAGGAAGACCGGGGAACCCATCCCCCGCTCCCCCAAAGGGCGACTCCCCAACAGAAAAGGAGGAAAACAGCACCGCGGACCAAACCGAGGCGCTGGATGAAGATGTAATAGCCTCCATCTGCTCACTATTCGGCGGGGAAGACAGTGATTGGCCCCCCAACACTCCCCAAGAGGACCAAATACGGAAAAGGGGTGACTCTCCGGCCAGTGGTAACAAAAGCAAGCTGGAAGGAGAGACACCCTTGACAGTACCCACCAAGGCTCCAGCTGGGAACACGGCACCAGAAGGGGAGACACCTCCATCCCCCAAGGGGACAGCCACCCAGCAAAGGAAGAAAATAAGAAAGGGGAGCGGCCCGGAGAGCAAACCAAGCCAGGACGAAACAACGCCAAGGACACAATGGCCTACTTTGCCTGGTAACGGCCCAGTTCCGAAGCCAAAAATGCCCATAACAAGAGAGAGCCCCACAACACCAGCTACGCCCCCCAACCCGAGTCCAGCTGACACCCACCAGGATGGAGGACCGGCATGAGGCCCCAAAGAGCAGCAAGGGAAGTTGACGCCCGAAGACTACAGAGCACTATTCGACTCCACTTACAAGGAGTATACCCAGGGGAACAACATCCAACCCCTCCCGGGTCAAGTGGAAGTTCTGAAGAAAAGAGTGCTCTCGCTGATAACTTCAGACACCAAGACAAGGGGTCTGACGGGCGTCAACAAGGACACCATGATGAACGTGTTGCTGGAGCAGAACATTCCCGCCAACTACATCTGTAGAAGGAGTTACGCACAGTGGGATGTTCTGCTCCCCACCTCCGAAGACGCAGTCAGGCTGTCCAGGACCTGCCATCAGAGCAGGAACATAAAGCTCCAACCCATCTATATGAACAAGAGGAGAGCAAATGTTTCTGCTCTAAACGTCCCCTGCTATATGGAGGCCAAACAACTGGGGGCTATCCTAAGCCAGTATGGAGACGTAGAGGAAGTCACCCCGGTCCGCGGATTAAGAAACATCATGACCGGGGACTACAAAGTACAGATGGTCCTGGACAAGGCTGGATTCTACGCCATCCCAGCCACACTCAAGTTCGGAGAGTGGACACTCTCCCTTATAGTGGAAGGGAGGAGGCCTCATTGCTGGCTGTGCACACAACAAGGGCATATGGCGAAGGACTGTCCAAAGAGGAATGGAGGGAAGAAGCCCACAAAAGCGGCGGGAACAAGCGTGACAACAAATCAAGCCGCTGCTCCCGCACCGGCCGCAAATCCTCCAGAGGCACCGACAGGCTGGGTGACGGTCGTAAAGAAAGGCAAGATCAACAAACAGCCATCCTTGCAGACAGTCACCCAAGACCAAGAACAACCGAAGAGCGAGACGGAGAAAATGGACACACAGACACCCTCCTCCTCAAACAAGAGGAAACTACCAGAATCTGAGGAGGAGGCCGCGTCAGAGGCAGAGGAAGAGACAACAACAGTCTCTATGGCCCTGAGCGCAACAGAGATCAGGAGAGCCAGGAGGAGGAAAAGCCGCAAGACACGCGCAAATTCTCCTACCCCCACTGAGACTGAGAAGGACTCCCTCGCAACAACAACACAGGATGAGCCCCCTGTGATCCCAACACCCCAGCAACCCGAACAACCTTCCCCCTCTCCTATAAAGGCCCCAAGAAACTCTTCCCGCCCCTCATCCCATGACAGGAGCCAAAAAGAAGAAAACGAGCAGGCTACCCCCTCCCCAAGCGCTCAGCCTCCCCATCAACCAAAAGAGGTCCCCTCCCCCACTCCCAAAGTCCGCAGTGAACGGACCAAAAAGCTCCCCTTCCTGCCAGGAAGCAGGATTTGTGAAACAGACCCTCTCCAACCGGCTCCGGACCTTAAAGGACAACAGAAGGTCCGGTACAATAAACTTAAAAACTTTGAAAAAGTCGGTGGAGACCTAGTAACAGACCCCACTAAATTCAAGGACGCTCCCTTGTTGACCACTTTCGTTAGGGTCGACAAGGACGCTAGGACTGGAGGAATGTGGGCAATGATTAAGGCAGCGAAGAATGCGATCCCAGGCCAGCAGCTGGTGGATAGGGACCATCCTTCACTGACCAACATTTTCTTTAAATGTGAGGGTAGAATCCCCATGTATGTACACCCATCGCTATACAGGGCACTCAAACTAACCTTCCCCCTGGACGTGGGGGGCGTGGCCAAGGATGGATCACCTTCATCGGATTTACTTACCGGCAGCCTTGGCCAGGCCTGCCATGTCCTCACTGCCCGGGATTTCAGACCCGTCTGTGACAGTGCTTGAGGTAAGTGATCATGTCTTTGAACTTGGCTACATTGAATGTGAGGGGCATCAGGTGTCGAAGCAAGGCCTCGCGCGTTGTGAGAGACTTGGTGTCCCTCAAGGTAGATATTGCCGCTATCCAGGAGACCCACTTTGTTTGTGACGGGGATTGTCAGGTGCTGGTAAACGATTACGATGTCTACTCAGCATATGGCAATACCTATAGTCGTGGAATCTCCTTGCTAGTGAGTTGCACCCTGTCAGCGTCGGTGAATGTTGTTCACGCAGGCGAGGACGGGCGGGCGCTTGTTGTTGATGTTGCTGTTAATTGTAGTGTTTTTCGGATTGTTGCTGTTTATGCTCCCAATGCTGCTGTAGAGAGGGCAACCTTTTTTCGACGGTTGGAGGGCTTCTTAGTGGATCCGGAACGGTTAGTTTTAATGGGGGATTGGAATGCAATCCTTGATCCCAAAATAGATAAGGTCGGGGGGACTAGCGGGTCGGCGTGGTGTGACAGCAGTCTGTCTGACCTGATGGCCTCGTGCGATCTCGTCGACAGATTTCGTCTGGATCATCCAGGGCGGGAGATGTGGACGTGGCATCCTGTAGTGCCTTCCCATCCAAGCACTTACTTGGATCGGATGTTAGTTAGAAGAGGCGATGTAGACTTCCTATCTTGCCCCACGTTCCACTTGCTAGGACACTCGGACCATAAACTTGTTATGGCCCGTTTGAGCTTAAGCGCTAGGCCTAAACTGGCCGGATACTGGAAGTTCAACAGCACCTTGTTGGAGCTGGAGGACTACCGGTTGAAGGTCACTGAGCTAATTCAGCGGGCTTTAGTGGGGGCAGTTACAGGGAGTAAGTGGTGGGTTAGTCTCAAGGCCAAAATTAGGCGCTTCTCTGTCCAGTATAGCCAACGCCTCGCGATAGATAAGGCTAAGGCAAAGAAGCGTTTAGAGGATAAGCTGACCCGGGCGGTGGAGGGGGGAGACCCCCTAGAGTTAGCACTAGCTAAACAAGATCTCAACCGCTTGGCTAGCGAGCGGTATGAAGGTCAAGTAGTTAGGGCTAGGTTAAAGAAAGTTTCTAACGAGGCTGTGAATGTTGACGCTGTTGAGCGTAAGGCTGCTTTAAGGCGCGGTTCGGATGGGTACATTCGTAAAGTACATAACCTGGAAGGACACCCCTTAGTATCGACTCGGGAGATCTGCGAGGGGTTTCGGGAGCATCTATCGGTGCGCTTCACCCAACTACCCGGACTCAGGGTTGATGAGTTTGGCAGCTATTTGGCTGACTCGCCCCGCCTCACGGCGGCTCGGGCGGCTAGCTGTGATGGTCTTATTACTGAACATGAGGTCATTACTGCGTTGAAGCAGGTCGGCTATAACAAATCCCCGGGGCTTGATGGTCTACCCTACGAGTTTTACTTGAGGCTGTCGCCCATGTTGGTCCCTATTCTGAAGGATATGTTCAACCATTGGTTTGCCCAGGGTTCCATCCCTGGACAGGTGACCAAAGGTGTGATCACATTGCTGAGGAAAGGTCAACGGCATGGTGGGAGGGAAAACTTTGATGATTTTAGGCCCTTGACTCTGCTAAACACAGAGTTAAAGATTTTGGCAAAGATTCTTGCGAATCGCTTGCAGGTTGTCATCACTGACTTGATCGAACCGGACCAGACTTATGCTGTGAAGGGGAGATCGATTCAAGACAATTTGCACTTGATACGCTCGATCATAGAGGGGACAGAAGACGACGCCGAAGCCGCGCTGATCAGTTTGGATCAGTCCAAGGCATTCGATAGGGTCGACCATCGGTTCCTAGGATCTGTGCTAGAGGCCGCCGGATTTAATCCGGACTTCCGCAAGTAGATCTTTGTTCTGTATGACAGGCCGACGGTAGCGGTGCAGATCAACGGTAAGCTGTCGGAGTCATTCGCTGTCTCTCGGTCGGTGCGACAGGGTTGTCCGCTGTCGCCTCTGTTGTATGTCCTGGCGTTGGAACCCCTCCTTCGCAAGTTAAGGGACGAGGCGGCTACACCAGTCCTGCGCGGAATAGCTCTCCCTGGAGGCACACGAGCCAGGGTTTCCGCGTTCGCCGATGACGTCACCGTGTTCGTGTCTTGCCTCACGGACGTTCAAGCGGTGGTCGAGGCGCTCGCTCGATACGAAGAAGTAACAGGGGCCATCTTCAACCGTAGCAAGTCTGTTGGCCTGCGGTTGGGGGCCTGGACCGGGGTAAACTCGCTTCCAGGTATTTTCAGCTGGACCGATGGACCGGTCCGCATTCTCGGTGTCTGGTTTGTGTTAATGTAGACATTGGTTACCTCCCTTGCTCCAGTTACATGGTTACCTCCCTTGCTTGTGGTGATATAAATAGGAGTCGGCCATCTTGGTTTAGTCAGTTCGTTCGTACAGTTTAGACAGACTACAAGTGTCTTAACAAATGGTAGCAGAGATATCCCTCTGTGTGCGACAAAACGAAAAAAAAAAAAAAAAAAAAAAATTTTTTTTTTTTTGTACAGCTTGTCTGTAGCACTAGACAGATCGGATATCGGATATGGCAACTTCGAACAAACAACCTCCATTGTTGGAGGGGGAGGATGTTTACGAGAACTGGAAACAAGACGTTGAAATGTGGTCGTTGTTCACGGATCTTTCTGAGGAAAAAAAAGGGCCAGCAGTGTTTTTGACGCTATCACCGAATATTAGAGAATGTGTTCGTGAATTGCCAACAAGTGACATCGGCGGACGAGATGGCTTGAAGATCTTAATAAAGAAACTGGATGACATATATTTAAAGGATGAACACACGCGCGCTTACATGACTTTTAAGGAATTTTACACTTATAAAAGATCGTCAGGTACCAGTATAAATGACTTTCTTGTTCGTTATGAGTTTTTGTACCAAAGATTAAAAAAATTCCACATTATTCTACCGGAAGGAGTGCAAGCTTTTCTTGTTTTGAACGCGGTTAACATATCGGAAGAGAACGAAAAATTAGCGCGGACAACGTGTTCTGTTTTGACGTATCAAAACATGAAGGAATCGATAAAGAAAGTATTTGGTGACATTTATCGTGATGAAAATGTACCGGCAGTGAAATCACAGCCCGATATCGTCAACTATAATTATTCTAAACCGGGTAACAACAAAAGGCGTTTTCGTCGAGGACAATCTAATCCATGTGACCGAAGTGGAAACGTGTTGTTGTGTTACAAATGTCAGTCTCCGAACCATCTAATTAGAGAGTGTCCTAGAAATACGCCCAGGTTTACGGAAGCGACAGAACAAATACACATTACGTTGTTCAGTCAAGAAAATATTTATTTGAACAGTACAAATGAAAAAATTTCAAATCTTGTAAAGGAAACATTTGGAATGGCAGTCTTGGATTCTGCTTGTACTCGCACACTGGCTGGCGAAGTGTGGCTTGATGTTTATTTGGATACTTTAAATGAAAGTGACCTGCAACTAGTGAAGTATACGAACTCAGACCGGAGTTTTTGTTTTGGTGATGGAGTGGCTGTCACAGCAATTAAAGTTGCTAAATTTCCGGTTACACTCGGAGGTATAAGAGTTTATATCGAAGCAGATATTGTGAAAAACGACTTGCCTCTTCTATTAAGTCACAAATCAATGAAGACAGCAGGAATAGTGCTAGATTTCCGGAAAGATATGTGCTGGATTTTTGATAAATGTATTGAACTAAAGACCACAACTTCAGGGCACTATTGTCTCCCCTTAACAAATAAGTTGTTGGATCATAGTGGTACTAAGAACATTGTATTACATGTTCAGAATTTTGGTCAGTGTTCTTTCACAGAAAAAAAAAAAAAAAGCAGAAAAACTTCATCGACAGTTTGCTCATGCCTCGAAGGAAAAACTTGTTTCCTTGGTTAAAAAAAGTGGCAAATTCAATGACAAGGAATTTATAAAGGCGATTGAGGAGGTTTGTGAAAACTGTCAAATTTGCCTTAGATTTAAAAAAGCTCCACTGCGACCGGTTGTGGGATTGCCTCTTGGCAATAGATTTAATCACACAGTTTGCATGGATTTGAAAGAGTTCATCCACAATGAGGTGTGGATACTACATCTCATTGATGCCGCTACCAGGTATTCAGCGGCAACATTGATCAAAACAAAGAAGAAGGAGGAGATCATCAAAAACATCTTTATGATGTGGATTACCTATTTCGGATCTCCTGTTCGTTTTCTGAGTGATAATGGGGGTGAATTCAACAACGAACACTATAGACAGATGAATGAAAAACTCAACATAGAAACCTGTACTACTGCCGCAGAAAGTCCATTCAGCAACGGTACTGTAGAACGTCATAATTTGATAGTTGCTGAGGCAATGAAAAAAACAATTGACGATGAGAAGTGTGAACCTGAAATTGCCTTGGCATGGGCTATTTGTGCAAAAAATGCCCTCCTCAATTACTCTGGACACAGTCCAAATGAACTTGTATTCGGTTTCAATGTAAATACACCCTCAATTCTGACAGACCAGTTACCTGCTATGGAGTCCTCTACTACAAGTGACATGGTGAGAAAAAATTTAAATGCTCTCCATAGTGCAAGGAGAAACTTTTTGGAAGCTGAGTCCAGTGAGAGAATTAGGAGAGCTCTCAGGTCTAATGTCAGAACTTATGCTGATGAAGATTATGCTACCGGAGACCAAATCTATTATCGGAGGCAGGGTTTTAAAGGATGGCGTGGTCCAGCAAAAGTGTTAGGTAGAGAAGGCCAGTTTGTCTTAATCAGACATGGCGGAGCATTTTATAGGATGCATCCGTGCCAATTGATGAAAGTGAATAAAAACAACGAAAAAAGAACAAAAAAAGCTGAAATGCTGGGAAACACTACAGAAGGGAAGAATGAATACCTTTCAGTTGAGGAGGAGGAGTTGCAGAATCAAGTGGTAGAAAGTGAAGATATAGACAGAGAAGAAGTTGTTGATAGTTCTACCAGTTTAAGAGATAAGACTGAAAAACCTGGCCGAAATAAGACCATAACTTATAAAATAAATGGAAGTGAGGAGTGGAAGAAAGGAAAGGTTATGTCAGTACAGCCTAAATCAACTGGCAAATATAGTCATTGGATCAATATAGAACCTGAGGATGAAAACGAGGATCAAGTTTGTATCAACTGGAATCATATTGATCATTGGAGAGAAGTGCCTCAATATACTGAACAGGAAAATGTAGTCCTGCTCACCGCTGAACAAGAGCAGTCGAAAGCTGTAATGGATGCCAAGCATAAAGAAATAAAAAACATGAACACCTATGAAGTATTTGAATGTGTGCCATACACAGGTCAAAAAACAATATCCACAAGATGGGTGATTACTGAAAAATTCAAGGATAATCAGAAAACAATGAAAGCTCGCCTTGTAGCACGAGGCTATGAAGAAAATAGTAATCTGAAAACGGACTCCCCAACATGTAGCCGTGAAGCTATGCGAATGGTCATGCTAACCGCATCAATAAAGAATTGGATGCTGCAGACCATAGATTTTACCTCAGCCTTTTTGCAAGGTGGTATTTTAGAGAGAGATGTGTACCTGAGGCCACCATCTGATGTTTGTCCTAAATCTCAAGTGTGGAAATTAAAAAGATGCATCTATGGATTGAATGATGCTCCACGGGCATGGTACAAGAGAGTTACTCAGGCTTTGATTAAATTAAAAGGAGTAGCAAGTGCTTATGATAATGCATTGTTTTTGTGGCATGATATTAAAGGAAATTTGACTGGAATTCTTGCTATGCACGTGGATGATTTTGTTTTCTGTGGAAACACAGAGTTTGAAAGGGATGTGATTGCAACATTGAAAGAAAAATTTAAGGTGGGATCTCATGAAAGTGGAACATTCAAATATGTTGGACTGAATGTTAATCAACAGGAAAATGGGATCACTGTAGAACAAGATCTATATGTATCTTCCATATCTCCAATAGAAATAAGCAAAGGGAGGATACTGAGGAAAAATGATGAACTGAATGAAGAAGAAAAGCATGAGTTGAAGAGACTTGCAGGTCAGATGATGTGGGTTTCAACTCAAACACGCCCTGATATAGCTTTTGATGTGTGTAAAATGAGCAACACTGGAAAGCATCCCAAAGTAAAAGCCTTATTTGAGGCGAATAAAGCCTTATCAAAATTGAAATCCAAGAAGGGTTCTATAACATTTCCAAAATTGGGAAAGCCCTCAGATTTACACATTTTGTGTTATACTGATGCCTCTTATGCCAGTCTGGAAGATGGATCTTCACAGGGTGGTTTTGTTGTCTTTATTGGAGGAAGTACTGACAAAATGGCCCCCATGTGTTGGGCGTCAAAGAAATTGGACAGAGTGACAAAAAGCCCATTGGCCTCAGAGACTCTTGCTCTGAATGAGGGAGCTGATGCTGGTGTTTTGACTGCGGTTATGATACAAGAGGTATTTCAGTTATCTAAATTGCCAGACGTTCTCTGCAAGACAGATAATGCATCACTTGTGGAGACATTGAATTCCAACAATCTGGTAAGCGATCGACGATTGAGAATAGATGTAGCAAGGCTGAAGGAAATGAAGAGTAGAGGGGAGATACAGATAGAATGGATCAAGGGTTGTGATCAGGTCTCTGATTGTTTGACCAAGGCAGGAGCTTCATCTGAGCTTCTAAGGGACTTGTTAAATCAGAAATAAATTATTCACTTGAGGACAGCAGCAATGTTAATGTAGACATTGGTTACCTCCCTTGCTCCAGTTACATGGTTACCTCCCTTGCTTGTGGTGATATAAATAGGAGTCGGCCATCTTGGTTTAGTCAGTTCGTTCGTACAGTTTAGACAGACTACAAGTGTCTTAACAGTTTGGACCGGGACTTCAGCTGGAAAAGAATTGGTCGGAAGTACAGTCTAAGGTCAAATCGTCAGTAAAGACTTGGATTGGAAGGAAATTGTCCTTGAAGGGTCGGGCGGAGGCGTGTGCTACATACGTCTTTCCGCTCATCCTTTACCGTTTGTCTGTACTTCCTCTCCCTGCAGAACGACTAACCCGCTTACAAGGGCGCCTCGATTCACTTTTGTGGAACGAGGGTAAGCATTATGTCTGCAGAGAGGTCTGTGTTCAAAATCCGAGCGAGGGAGGCCTGGGTCAGCCCAGTCTCTTGTGTCATAGAAACGCCGAGAGATTGGCTTTCCTGGGTCGTTCGCTTGAAGGAGACGCTCCTTGGGTCCCTGTGGTTGAGAACTCGTTTCCCAACCTCAAACCCAACCCTTCGGTAGAAGGTCGTCGTAGACCGAAGGGGGAGTCCAAGTTCTTCTCCGAATGCCGAACCGCTCTTAGAGCTTTGCCGGGGACCAATGTCCTCGATCAGCCAAGGAAGAAACTGTATCGGGATTTAGTGGAGGGGACCGCGAAGGATCCACTTTGTAGGCGGATGGGATGGTCGATGGAGGTTGTCCGTTCTCAATGGCGTTGGGCGCCGGGACGGGAGATTCTGAATAACTCGGAATTCTCCCTGACTTGGCGACTGGTCCGAAATGCGCTGCCCCTCTTCGACGTACTTTTCCGGTATAAAGAACATACCAGCCGCTTCTGTCCGTGCTGTGACGAACGCGAGCCCGAAACAATCGAGCACGCATTTTTTAGTTGCAGCCGGATACAGCCCCTATTAAGGTACGTCGAGGGGGTAACAGCTCGCATCGATGCCGAGTGTCTGCTCGATCTCGACGTAGGAACTTTTGTGTACAACATGGAGCCGCCGTTCCCCAGGGAGGAAAGTTTGGTTTTCCTGGCGATCCTAGCAGTAGCGCGCATGACCATTTGGATCGCGCGCCTCAAGTTGGTCCACGAAGGGACATCTGTTCCTGATCGGGATCTGATCGTTTACTTTAAACATTTGCTTAAAGTAAAGATCAGATGCGATTGGAAGAGGTTGCCTAGAGTGGAATTTGACAAGAGGTGGGTGCACAGCACTAGTTTGTGCATCCGTCGAGGAGCCAAGTTTCAATACGTGTTCCCTCCTTAGGCATGGCATGGGCGGTGCTGGGTCCTACGGAACCCATCCCGCCTAGGTTAGCATTATAAGTTCAGTAAAGTAACTCTTGACTGGTGGTACAAATGAGATCCTGTTCCTGATTTTATTTTTTGGTATTAGAGAACCTCTGAGTCTGCCCAACCCCCCCTGCTCCTCATCTTTATTTTCTGATGCCCCCGATCATCCCCCTACTCAGAGGTCACCTTCCTACCCCCTCCATCCGTTGCTTTATTTTCTCCCACCTCCATTAAGGCGACTTCCCCAAACCCCATTAGGGATGCTCTGCTTGTTTTCGGTTCCCCGGAAAACAGTGGGGGATCTAGCCACATAGAATAGTACAGGGGGGGTCTTACTAACAACACATTAGTAGATTTTCCTTATTTTTGAAATGAACATTTTCATTAGTTTTTTTTTCCCACTCCACGAACATTTTATGCCAATTAATTCAAGAACTCTTTCTAATGAAATCGAACATTATTTTCTCACACATACACACACACACACACAAAAAAAAAAAAAAAAAAAAAAAAATGCACACACAACATACAGAAATGAATATACAAATTGTACATAGTTAAATTTTACATTGAACGCTGGGGTTATTAGTTAGATTAGGATCCACAGAGTGATTGAGGTATTTTGGTAAATGTTGCCAGTCAAGAGTAAGACTTCAAAGTCTCATCTGTTACGTAGTCAAAAAGACCCTGTACCCTCCCCCTCCCAATTTCTTGTAGGGCCTTGTGCCTAATTTTGTTGAATTGAATTTTTTGTACGTTTTTTATGTTCAATTTTTTCTTTCTCAATAAAATATATAAACAAGATCAAAGTGTAGTATCTGTTCGTCAGATGCTGCACTTAAGATAATTTGTACCAGTCAATGGAGGGGAAACCCTCTATACTGGGACAATTATTATTTTTGGTAACCAGAGTGCCCCCTTTTTGCCTACTTTTAGGGGAGCTGGTTTTTACCTCACATTAAAAACGGCCTTGTGCCTAATTTGCTCAGTGGGGGAGCAAATAAATACCATCTGTTCCGGCAGATGCTGCACTTAAGATAATTTGTACCAGTCAATGGAGGGGAAACCCTCTATACTGGGACAATTATTATTTTTGGTAACCAGAGTGCCCCCTTTTTGCCTACTTTTAGGGGAGCTGGTTTTTACCTCACATTAAAAACGGCCTTGTGCCTAATTTGCTCAGTGGGGGAGCAAATAAATACCATCTGTTCCGGCAGATGCTGCACTTAAGATAATTTGTACCAGTCAATGGAGGGGAAACCCTCTATACTGGGACAATTATTATTTTTGGTAACCAGAGTGCCCCCTTTTTGCCTACTTTTAGGGGAGCTGGTTTTTACCTCACATTAAAAACGGCCTTGTGCCTAATTTGCTCAGTGGGGGAGCAAATAAATACCATCTGTTCCGGCAGATGCTGCACTTAAGATAATTTGTACCAGTCAATGGAGGGGAAACCCTCTATACTGGGACAATTATTATTTTTGGTAACCAGAGTGCCCCCTTTTTGCCTACTTTTAGGGGAGCTGGTTTTTACCTCACATTAAAAACGGCCTTGTGCCTAATTTGCTCAGTGGGGGAGCAAATAAATACCATCTGTTCCGGCAGATGCTGCACTTAAGATAATTTGTACCAGTCAATGGAGGGGAAACCCTCTATACTGGGACAATTATTATTTTTGGTAACCAGAGTGCCCCCTTTTTGCCTACTTTTAGGGGAGCTGGTTTTTACCTCACATTAAAAACGGCCTTGTGCCTAATTTGCTCAGTGGGGGAGCAAATAAATACCATCTGTTCTTCAGATGATACACTTCCATTTCTTGTTCTGTTACGGTGGAGGAGAAATCCTTCACGACTGAGACAATTTTTTATTTTTGTACCTTTTCTCCACGTTAAAAAACGACCCTGGTGTTTAACTCTGTCCCGTGGGGAGGCATAGTAAATAGGTACAATCGGTAAAGTTTATTTTATTAATAGCAGTATTATTTAGTTTTCTATTATATATATATATATATATATATATATATATATATATATATATATATATATATATATATATATAGTCATCCACATACAGTACTGTTTTGTTGTATCACGACTCATCAGTGTGGCTAATATAATAATATAATATGTATAATACTTTGACTTTTGTTTTAGATCAATGTCGGTTGTGGATCAAGCCCAACACACAGGTATCCTGTCCGGCTGGAATACTCCGTAAATGGTGGGAAAACCTGGCATCCTATAGTAGCGAACTGTGCCGAGTATGCTCTGGCAAGGTGTGATGATCAAAAAGAACGCCCCTCCATCTATTATGCGGGATTCTCGAACTATTGGAGGAGAGTGGTTATACCGCTCGATGGGTTGCATGTTTGTGGGTGAGTTAAAGCTTTCGCTTCTTTCTCTCTCTTCACTTCTATTTGATGCTGTTAGATCAAGCTGTCTGAAGTTATCGGCTTTCTGACCTAAAATGCAGCAAACATTGATGTTATTGTTGTTTTTTCTTTTTCAAAACTCAATTCTTTTTTTAAAACTCAATTCTTTTTTAAAAACTCAATTCTTTTTTCAAAACTCAATTCCTTTTTCAAAACTCAATTCCTTTTTCAAAACTCAATTCTTTTTTCAAAACTCAATTCCTTTTTCAAAACTCAATTCTTTTTTCAAAACTCAATTCCTTTTTCAAAACTCAATTCCTTTTTCAAAACTCAATTCCTTTTTCAAAACTCAATTCCTTTTTCAAAACTCAATTCTTTTTTCAAAACTCAATTCCTTTTTCAAAACTCAATTCTTTTTTCAAAACTCAATTCTTTTTTCAAAACTCAATTCTTTTTTCAAAACTCAATTCTTTTTTCAAAACTCAATTCCTTTTTCAAAACTCAATTCCTTTTTCAAAACTCAATTCTTTTTTCAAAACTCAATTCCTTTTTCAAAACTCAAAGCCAATGAAAAAAACAATTTTTCTCTGCAAAGCAACTAAACACCATGAATGAATATTTGAAGATATAAAGAACTTGAAGCTTAAAAACTTTTACCAAAATGATTGGACTCGAAAACGGTTGGCATGCCGTGAAACAAAACAACCAACCCAAACTCCCTTAATAAGATATTTACTAAAGAAATAAACAACTTGAAGGATAAAAACTTGTTTTCTGAAATTATTGATAACTGAAAAGGGTTGGTATGCAATAACCAAACCAAAATTCCTGAATAGATATTTGAAGATACGAAACAATTTGAAGCATAAAAACGTTCTAACAAAATTACCACATTCGGCATTGAATAATCTGAAAACGGTTGATATGCCGTAAAAAAAGCAACTAAAATCTATCTACTTCTAATGTATAAATTTAACTTGTATTTTAAATTTAAATTTATGATTTATTTACGTTAAAAAAATTATATTTAAACGAAGACTGAAACCAATTTACTGTACCGTAAATAGATTTAATAATCCGTATATATATATATATATATATATATATATATATATATATATATATATATGATTGCAACGTATATATATATATATGTGTGTGTGTGTGTGTGTGTGTGTGTGTTGGTGATGGATTCAATTCTCGACTAGAGTCGACATCAGAGAAGTTCATAAAGCATGTTCATTTCAAGGAATTGCCATTAAGACAGTTTAATAATTCTGACCTTAAAATGTATCTGGGAGACATATTTAATAATAACTTGGTCTAATCATTAAGATTTAAAAAATAAAGTCTCAAGGAGATGAAGAGTAGAAGCGCAAACTATCTCATATCCAGAGAGAGTTGAGTTCCATGTTTCTTCTACGGCTGCTGTACCTGGAACTGAAGAAAGGGATTCAAAAACCCGCCAAGCCTATCGCTCGGCGATTAAAATCTCGACCAATCTGATTGGTCTAAGCAAAGACAGTGGGTGACCAATCAGCCAATGAGGGACTTGCTTATAATTGTAGAATTTCTCACATTACATTACCAACACAAAGATGTTCGACGCGACGAAGGAGAGGCTTGTTGTCGCTGTTCAAATAAATCACGTCGGCGGTCTACCAGAATGTTGGGGACAGGATGGTCTACTGTGTGATAGACGACCCCATCCCCATGTGCGTAATGGTGGATGTATTTAATGGTAGAGGAATTGAAATAGCAAAAGGTCGCATAATGATGACGAAAACATACCGTTATATATCAGCGAAAGATAGGAAGTGATAGGAGTGATAGGAAGAATAAGAGTTCATTGAGAGATGAGTAACGTTAGGGTTAGGGTTGACTGGCTAGTCAGGAACGCGGTGGTGGCTCATGGCCCCACCGGAGCGGTGTTTGTCACATCTTGACTGCTCAAAGGTCTGGCGCGAAAAAGAGAGAAATATGGGGAACAGGAAGTGACGTAGCTATGTCACTCTTCTGAGTTAGAGGGCGACAATCGAGTTAGGCTGAGAGTTTTCAACTCACACAGCTAGTATATTCCATTGGTTTCATCTGAAATTCAATATTTCATTTTTTTTTTTAATTGCGCTACAATAACGAAGAAACGTCGAAGTAAGTATATAACGGGAACGTAGGCATATTCAAATGATTAAATTAGACTTTGCTTACTCCTTCTCAAATTTAAAATGGCTGAACATGGATTATTAATCTTAACACTATTTACGGTACAGTAAACACTTTATGTAATTCACAGAGCTAGCATGCTCTCATTCCGTCAGACACGGCGTACGCGTGCCGTAACAGATAAAATCTTTGTAAAATTTAGTTCCAAGTGACACTCTTCTGAAGGTTGAGGGTTCAATTCTAAACGTGGTCGGTACTAAAGAATACAATTCCAGATTATTTAAGACTTTTACCCGGTCATGGCTGACGGAATGAGAACATGATAACCACATGAATTAAATAAAGGGTTCCGTTCGAAATTCCATACAGATTACTGACTTCGATAGAAATATTCTCGAGTTCAACAAGATACACTTGAAGAAGGTCGAAGGTTACATCAGCCGAAATGATATGAAAATGACACTCAAGATAAGTACCCAAATAATATCAACAAACTAAATATTAAATTTTCTAACGCAAATAGGTCACAAATGAGAAGATAAAGACAAATAAATAGAGATTGATTAATTTATGTTGGTAATAGTAACGTTTTACGTTACGGAAGTATGGGCGATTCTAGATCCGGCCTACCGGTGTCAGGTGAAAACCTTGAGTTGAAGAAAATTTTATTTTATTTATTTATTTATTTATTGCGTATATTTTACAAAAATAAGTAATTCTTGATTAAATTTTGCATGAAATAATAAATCTAAATATTAATGTACTTGTTCGTACGTCCAGTGTCACACAAAAAAACATCATCGAGACAAATATTAATTAATAAGAAACGAATTACCTCCCTTTACAGTCGCTTTTTATCAATTAAAATCATTAAAACCATTTCCTCTTCAAAAATTTTCCAACAAAAAAAGGCATGGTTGTCTGTTTACAGTTTCAAATTGGCTATTTTATTTTATAAATAAACAAACGTCATGTTTAGAAGAGATTATTTTTTATTATAGTTTCATTTTTTAAATATAAAAAGATGTACAAGTTAATTGATATCTGTTTTATAAAAAGTTAATTGATATCTTTTTTATAAAAAGCTAATTGATATCTTTTTTATAAAAAGTTAATTGGTATCTTTTTTATAAAAAGTTAATTGATATCTTTTTTAATAAAAAGATGTACAAGTTAATTGATATCTGTTTTATAAAAAGTTAATTGACATCTTTTTTATAAAAAGTTAATTGATATCTTTTTAATAAAAAGATGTACAAGTTAATTGATATCTGTTTTATAAAAAGTTAATTGATATCTTTTTTATAAAAAGCTAATTGATATCTTTTTTATAAAAAGTTAATTCATATCTTTTTTATAAAAAGTTAATTGATATCTTTTTAATAAAAAGATGTACAAGTTAATTGATATCTGTTTTATAAAAAGTTAATTGACATCTTTTTTATAAAAAGTTAATTGATATCTTTTTTATAAAAAGTTAATTGATATCTTTTTTAATAAAAAGATGTACAAGTTAATTGATATCTGTTCCTGTATAATTTTTATTAAAAAATTATACAAAAAAAAAAAACAATGTGTTGTGTGTCGAATTTTCATTGAAAAAAAAATCTGAATTTTTTAAATTAATTCTTTTTAGATTTGAAAGGTTAAAAAGAATTTGCTAAAAAAAATTGTTTTAAATTCGTCGTTATTTGTTTTATTTTTTACTCATTTTATTTAAAATGTGTTTCAAAAAATTTCAACTACCGTGGAATTTCCATGGGTTCTGATAGTAAAATAATACTTTTTTACTATTTATGTATATTTTTTTTAATAGAATACAAAGTTGTTGTTTTTTTTCCAATAGTTTGAGTCTGTTTTATTATTACAACAATATATTACTTTATTAGATATTTATTGATTTCTTTATATTTATGAGAAAAATGGAATACAATGTTTTATTTATATTATTTAATTATTAGAATTCCTTTGTGTATTTATTTATTTATTTGCGGACTGTTATCCCCATCTTTATAGTTGTTGTTTCACGACGTTTCGGCCAACTATTCCTCTGGTATTCGTCAGGTGGTTAACCAAAGCCGACCAGAGGATTAGATGGCCAAAAGGTGGTGAGACGGCAACCATGGAAGGCAGTAATTACTGAAGATTCACCATTCCTATTCTGTTGTGGTTAACCACTTGACGAAGGTCAGAGGAACGTTGTGAAAAAAAAAACTAGAAAGATGAGGATGATAGTTTGAAAATAAATAAATAAAATGTTTTATTTATTTATTTTTGTTATTTTTGTAGCATTAGAATACAATGCTATTCAATGGTTTGTAGCTAGTTTAGTATACTAAAATATATTACTTAGAAAATAGAATACATTTTTTTGTATTGTTTTTTTTTTGGGGGGGGGAAGATAAAATACAATATTTTTCAATGGTTTGAATCTGTTATGTTAAACAAAAGCAGGAAGTCCGGTCTGGTAAGCGGAACAATTTTACATCATTAACCGATTTTCAACTGAAACCGGTCTGGGTCGTCCATGTTTCCGTAATGACGTAACGTTTACCAAAAACTTTCACGACGGGGTCATTGTGAATAATCACAATTATTCTCCGTCGAACTTACGGGTTCTCGTTTTCTCACTAGCTCCATCCGTTTCCGATGGACTCAAGGTCAGATCCTCCAGTTCGACTACGCCCCAGAGTGGGCCATAGACAACGTCTTCATCGGAATGATGTGCCTAGACAACTGTAATGGACACGGAAGCTGTGGGATGAGCATGACGTGCGAATGTGACGAGGGGTACAGTGGAGAATCGTGCACGGCTTCGGAGCCCCACCCCAGATATATAAAGGAGGAATTCTTTGAACCGGCGCCAACAGCATCGAGTGGACATCTGGAAGAGGTTTTTCAAGAACCGTCGATGCAACTACTTGAAGGTGAATATCGAACAAAGTCGCCTCCTCTCTCTCTCTCTCTCTCTCCCTCCCTCTCTCTCTCTCTCTCTCTCTCTCACACACACACACATACACGTCGCAGGCACAAAGGAAAGAAAGAAATGCAACTCTGCTTTTCTTTCTTTTTTAACACGTGTCGTTTATAAATATTTTTCTTTCTCCCCGTCTTGACACCAACTTAAAAACTCTCTCGCTTCTGCTCCACTAAACGCCGGCCGTAGACATCTATCTCTTATACGTCCATCAATTTCGACCGCCCTCTTTTTCTCCTGCATGCTGACCACAGCCAGCCCATTCTCGCCTTCACTTTACACGTCCATCTTTTTCGGTGTCGACTTTTTTCTTCCCTCGACCACGTGGTGTCCTTTTTTTTCTTTTTTTTTCTTGTCACGTCATCTCGCGCACACTTCCTAATTTGCATATGCGCCTTTTTATCGGCTACTGCTGCTAATATTTTAACGCTGCTGCTATTTTCCCACGCGCTCATACGCGCTCTTTTGCATCACCCCCCCCTCTCTCTCTCTCTCTCTCTCTCTCTCTCTCTCTCTCTCCGAATGTCACTTTAAGTTTAGCTTAAAGTGAGGTACAGCTATTACTGACTAAACAAACTCCATCTCTCTCCCACTCTCTTCTCACCTTTCTCTTTATCACTTTACCTCTTTCTCTCTCTCTCTCTCTCTCTCTCTCTCTCTTTTCTTACATCCTCTTCCTTTCTCTATGTACATATCTCCCATTATTTCTTACCCTTTCTTTCTCTGCTTATTTCTTTTTCTCTCACTTTTTCTCTATAAAATTTTCTCTACCTTCCCCCCCCCTCTCCGAGGGCTGGATGTGACCCTTGATAATCGCTCAAAAATCGAAAATTAAACAAAATACAAAAATGTCACAAACCGTACGAAAATGTAATGTTCAACTAGCATTTTGTTAAATTTTCGATTTTTGAGCGATTATCAAGTGTCTTCGTGCAATGCTTATGGCAGCCATATTTTTTGTTGTTGTAACTGAACTGAGTAGTTACTTTAAAACGTTAAAACGGATACAAAAATCTTATCGGGTTATGTAGAAGAGTAACTTACCTTGCGTTTGGTTACATTTATTTGTTGTATATTTATTTTTTAATTATTTTCAATTTCAGCTCAACGCAAGTTAAACGAGAAACGCTGGTTGTTCTGGAGCAATGGTCGCATCTCGAAGAAGGCGTGCGGTTTATTGATTAGCGGAGCCAGTTTATATTTTGGTGGCACAGGAGATCGAGTTTTGGTGGCAAGGGATTTGGATTTTTCAAGAGCAAGGTGCGAACGTCCAACTTTCACAGCCCTCGTCACTATTTTTAGGGGCATCTTTTCTCATTCGACATTTAGTTGATTCACACATATGCAGGGAAGTGGGGGGGGGAGTTCGTTTGTCATAAATTTAAATTTTAGCTGAAATGGAAGAACTGAGTAGAACTTGACTGCCTTATGGATAATGATATTTTATCAGTTATGGATAATGATATTTTATCAGTTAGCCTGACAAATTCCCTCGATGAAATTAAACGCAAGCGTTTCTATGAAGCTCACTTGCCATAAGTATATTTTATATTACTATTATTCGTACTGAATTCTTTGGAAATAAATGGTGATATAGCACACACACACAAACACACACATACACACACACACACATATATATATATATATCATCTTTATCATCTTTATATATATATATATATATATCATCTTTATATATATATATATATATATATATATATATATATATATATATATATATATATATATATATATATATCATCTTTATCATCTTTTTTTTTTCTCTCTCCTCTTTCTCTTCCATGATTTTTCTTATTTATATATCACGGCAGTAGAATGAAAAGCATATCTTATTTTTATTTTATTAATATTATTGGAATCTTTTCTTTTTTCCTTGTACACATTTTTGTGAATTATTCCATGGATTTCTGTCTTTGGATTATTATGGATCATCTTCTTCCAATTACGGGATTTCCCTGGATTTTACTTGTACAAATGGAAATTCGTTTAACTTTCTTGAAGTTTTACATTTGGATTTTACCGTCACTGGATTTTTTATCTTCCACCCGACTATCTATTCATGTGTAATCACCTTTTTCTTCACCATATTCCCTCTGCTTCACTTTTTTTGTTTTCAAGTAAGATCTTTGACTTACTTGTTGTTTCATCAAATACTTCTGCATGCAAAATCCGATCCCGCATTTTGCTAATTCCTACCCTCTGATGAGAAGGAAAGTATTTCTTCGAAACTCCACGGATTAAGGACTATCCATTTATCTAGTGTTTCCTTTTCAGATTAAATATGTTTTTAACTTATTTCAGAGTGTTTTTTAACATATTTTATTAACTGTTTGCTCATATATATATATATATATATATATATATATATATATATATATATATATATATATATATATATCATAATCACGTTGAAACACCGGTTCTCGTCAGATCACCAAAGTTAAGCAACGTTGAGCCTGGTTAGTACCAGATGGGTGACCATTTGAGAATTCTAGGCGCTGTATGTGCTCTCTGCTTATCTCAGCATTTGTTTCCAGTCGTCCTGTACACACACTTCACTTGCCACTGGCATTTAACAATGTCCACTCAGGAGAGGTGTGGTTGGAGATTGCGCACCTCCTGCCACAAAGAATTTCACGCGTAGGCACCCCTTTGTGGGTATCCATAGTCTGTCAAAGACTGAAGGATCCCACGTGTGTGTGTGTGTGTGTGTGTGTGTGTGTGTGTGTGTGTGTGTGTGTGTGTGTGTGAAAATAGATACGATTGTAAGATGTTATAGAAAAAAGAAAAGAAAAACCTATAGCATTAGAAAAATATCAACGTTTCGTCCACATTTTCCAGCGGACTTCTTCAGGATGATAAAACTTAATTTTCCGCAATCATTTTATTAGATATTCTATGGACTTTCATTTTGTTTTAAGCTGGCTTTTTGGATATCATTATTTCACATTCGCTTATCGGATTACATTGGTGATGTTTTTCTGACCTTGTGGAGTACAATTTCTTCGGACATTGACTTTTTGGATTTTATGATAATTTCTTTCACACCTAATATGACTTTCTCTTGTGAATATTATTGAATGTACCTCTGTACTTAGGCGACATTGACATTTTGTTTACACAGCACCAGTTGTGGGTAGTCTCCCTTTATTTATATCTTAATTTGTTTAAATTTAAATTTAGTTATGGCTTTGCAGTAAAATTCAAATGATAGCCGTGGTGTTAAACGCAAGCAAACGTTTCCCATCAAAGCAAAACAAAAAAGATGAATTACCGAACACTTTCAAGAAATCGTTGGTGATTTCCAGGCATTGCATGAGTACAATCATACAGGATAATCACGTTGACACACCGGTTTTCGTCAGATCACCGAAGTTAAGACACGTTGAGCCTGACCAGTATCAGATTGGTGACCATTTTCTGTGCCATCGCTGCGATTTTACACTTATGGGATTGTTTCACAAGTACCTCCACGAAATATTCATCGTCAAACTTGCTGCACCTTAACGAAAATGCCCTCACTAAAGAGAGTAGAACCGTGGATCTTAGGTTTACTTTCGGCAGCCTCATAACTTTTGATCTTTTATTTAGTCCTTTAGTTCTCATATTCAGTTGGTGAGGTTTCTGACAAAGTGGGAAGAATTGCTATCGGAATCTGCCCATCAAACACTTATCGTTGGCTATTTTTTTTTTTTTTTTTTGCTTTCAGCTAATATTTTAACATCTTCCATCAAGTGACTTCAAACATTGTCTAGAGCGAGTTCCATAAAACAATTAGCAGCAACATCCCACCTCTTATATATTATAAAGATCCCCAAGATGTTAGAAAACTTTCTAATGTAATAGTTTCTTGCTGTGGGTTGGTTACCTTTGGAATTCTCTCCTTGTTTCCATGACTGTATCAACATGCATAAATTTAAATGTAATGTGAACAAACAGTAGCAATAAGCGTTTTGGAGAGAATAAAAGTACAAAATAAATAAAGTTTGCGACAATATGTCGAAACAATAAACTGAATAAATAGAAAGCAGAAAACATTAAAAAAAAGAAACTCAAATATAAAAATTCCGGTTCTAAATTTTTGAGATGAGGATTCGTAGTTTTGGATTATTCGGACTATTGTTCTCATCTTGAGTGTTATTCGTACAAACTTCCGATCTTCTTCAGGTGTATCTTGTTGAAATCTGGAGGGGTTTTTTTTGTCAAAAGAACTGCGAAATATTCCTGTTGAAGTAGAAAATCGCCAGGGAATTTCGAATGGGATCATTTATTTAATCCACGGTTGTAGCATGCTCTATTTCCGTCAGCCATGACCGAGTAAAAGTCTTATGTAATTCGCAATTGTATTATTAATATGGTCAGCACTGAGGATTGGATATTTAACTTCTTAGTTCTGAATTTCACCAAGTACTTTATCCGTTACGCCATTGCTACTTGCAGAAAATTTAGTATAAATTTTTCGGGGTTAAAATCTATTCTTGTTTTAGATTTAGATGTACAATCATATTACTTATCATTATAGATCATTACTTATTGATCTCTTCTCTCTCTCTCCCTCTCTCCCTCTCTCTCTCTCTCTCTCTCTATATATATATATATATATATACATATATATATATATATATATATATATATACATATATATATATATTTATGTATATATATATATATTTATATATATTTATATTATATATATATACATATATATATATTTATATATATACATATATATATACATATATATATATTTATATATATACATATATATATACATATACATATATATATATAGAGAGAGAGAGACATGCATATATACACATATAGAGAAATAAAAAGGAACAAACCATGTTATGTGTTCGTCAACGTTTCGTCTTTATTTCAAGACTTACTATACATACATATATGCATACACACACATATACATATATATATATATATATATATATACATATATATATATATATATATAGAGAGAGAGAGAGAGAGAGAGAGAGAGAACTCGTGCGGAAATAAAAGTTGTGAAACGGTGTACCTTTTGTACATATTAACCAAATTGTGAACAAACAGACAGGAATACGACTTTATTATATATATATATATATATATATATATATATATATATATATATATATATATATATATATATATATATATATATTATATTATATATAATATTTAGATTACAGAAATTCCTCTCTGGACCAAAGCACTGTACGTTTGCAACAACAGATGCCGCATACAAATTTATTATGTCTAGACTATTAGCCACTATTTTATATACATTTAGAACGGTATTTTAGACACATCTAGTCGTTCTAATAAAATGCTACATTACATTCTAGGAGGAACACCATCACGATTGCATCATCTTTAGAGAAAGTAGTTCGTATTTTCCCCTCTAAATATCAAGTCCTCATACCGCCACCAATCAACACCGTGATGAAATACATATCTTATACAGATATGGTGATTTCACCCTTCGTAACTTTATCGTAATTATCGTTATAATTTATTCTCTGAATATTCTTAACTTGAAATAATTTACACACACACACACACACCCACACACACACACACACACACACACATATATATATATATATATATATTCAGATTGTGAGAGATTATATAATTATTTCCACAGTCAAACAACGTCGCAGTTCACAAGAGCCATGACAGCCAACAAGCCGGAAGTCCGACTCATCAGAGTGGTCATTCTAGTGGGATTCGAAATCGGGACCCCATGGTTAGAAGCGTAAACCTCTACCCCTAGATTTTCTCCCGCAACTATATATATATATATATATATATATATATATATATATATATATATATATATATATATATATATATATATATATAAATGTAAAGTTGGTTCGTTCTAAAGAAATAAAACCATGTTTATACGTTACCAATTTATTTGAAATTTTCAGACAACCCATTTTTAAAGTCGAGATATGTTTTTATGTTATTAAAATAAATTTACCTAATTAAAATTAAAATATTAAATAAAATAAATATATTTATTTATCGTTTCTGCGAATCTGTTCTGTTGATAAAACTGAACTTCCTGTTCGATTCATTTCACAGCCACGAATTGACGAAAGGTTTAATTTTCTGTTAACTCGATAAGTAAAAAAAAAAAAAAACATATTTCATTTGTTTATCTTCCAAATTTTTTAATTTACACATCTTTTCTTTATTATATAAGGCAAAAAAAAAAGTTTGTTGCTTGCTTTTGAGTTTTTTTTTATATATAAGATTACTCATGCAGAGAGTGATCCGTGCTGAAATAATGTTATTATTTAAAAAGTCATTCTTAACATGGGGAGGTAAGGATGTTTTGTACCTATTCTGTACTTTAACCTTACAATTGAATAAATAAATAAAAACATATCGTAAAACGTTATTTAAACGTGGAAATATGATTTAAAAAATAGCGCGGCTCTCTGCATTAGCACCATTTTTATTTATTGTTGTTGTTTCACGAATTTTCGGCCAACTATTCCTCTGGCCTTCATGAAAAGAAGTCCTTTTATAAATGTTCAGTAACTTTTTCCTTTTATTATTCTTAAAGAGTAAAACTTTTCTCATTCATGAAAGGAGTTAAGCCTACGTAAATAAATAAATGTTTGTACACGTGACAAATTATCAATAAATGGTTTAGTTACTTTTTTAAAAAAATGTTTGTAAAAGTGCGAAAGGCGACGTTGTTGTACAAACATTACTCCCATGCTTAATTTCTATACTTATAGGTTTTTGGAATTTTTTTTCACTGGATTATTATTGATTGGACACTAATTAAACAGATTATTAAAAAAAATGTAAAAAAGAAATCATTATTTCGACATTTGAAAGTGGTGCTCACTTTTTAGTTACAACGTTCTGTTAAATCAGTCACCCATTTTGTAAGCAATAAAAACGCGGTATATCAAAACCATAGAAAGTAAAAATAATGAGTCTCTACCGCATTTGTAAGTCAGAAATATATTTGTTTCTCAAAGAAAAAAAATAGAGAGAACAGGACTTTTTTTTATTGTTTTCATGAAAATAAAGTTTCGAGATTTTTAATTATTTTTTTTTTTTTTACTTATTTAGTCAGTTTGTGTTTTTTTTTTTTTAATTGTTTTTGTGAAAGGTGAGTTTTTTTTCAAAACTTTTGTTTTGTCTCTTTTTAATTTTTTTAAAGTATTATAAATTTCACTAACATGCTGGAGAAATGTTTAATAATTTGGTATTTTTTTAGATTAGGTCCACCTCCACAATTTTCCTTTCAATGACGACATTTATAGGTTTCCGAGTATGCTGAACACGCAAATTGCATTGAAATTTTGCGGAAATAAATAGTTGTATTATGCATTGTATTCTTCGGCGGCCATCTTTTTACGTACACACGCGCCATAAACAAATACACACACGTAAAAAAGATGGCCGCCAAAGATTACAATGCATAATACAACTTTTTATATCTTGATAACTACTTATTTCTGCAAAATTTCGATGCGATTTTCGTATTCAGCATAGTCGAAAACCATTTCAAGTCGTCATTTAAAAGAAAATTGAGGAGGTGGACCTAATCTAAAAATTTACCAATAATTTTTAATCCCGTACGCCTCCCGATACATTGCTTCGTCAACATGCGACCATTTTATATCTCCCGAAGACACTTCCGTATTTAGAAAAAAAAATAAATAAATAAATAAAAAGTGACCGATTTACCAGAACGTGGTAACTAAAAAGTGAGTATCCCTTTCAAATGTTGAAATGATTTTTTTTTTTCAATTTTTTTTCATAATCTGGTTAGTGTTCAATCAATAATAATCCAGTGAAAAAATTTCAAAAAACCTATCAGTATAGAAACTCCACCACGTAAGTAAATAAATAAAAAATGTTACGTGCGCATGCGTTAGCCTTGACTAGGGGGGTACTAAGGGAACGACCATTAAATAATTCTGCGGGTCGCCATGGAACTCAACGCCCAAGGGGTATCAAAATAGTTTTCATGATCTGAAGAAATGTTTTTTTGAAAAGTGGGTGATCACTTTTCCATCTAAATTTAACTTAAAATGAGCACCCACTTTCTGGCCACCTGAGGAAGGGGCATTTATTTTCGTGTTTATTGGCTTAAAGGTTTTTTTGACAAGGCAGTTTGGTACGCGAATGCATATTTAACAGTTTTCGTTTATGCTCACGCATAGCATAAACAAAGGCTACGTCTGTGAAATGGAAAATAGTCCCAGAGTTCAGGGGTTAATACCATGCAAAAGAAATCAAACAAAAAGACTTTTTAGCCAAGAAACACACAGAAAGAAAAAAAAATAGCATCCATTTTTTTTCTATCGAATTCATTTGCTGTTTTTATTGAAAACTATTTTCCCCCAGATTTTTGATATAATTTTCCATTAAGGGCTGTGCGTCTCACGTTCGTAAATAACAAATTTTTTTTTTTTGTAGATTTTGGTGTGCTAAAAACGAATCTGCAAACCGTTTCCGTCACAAAAAAATAGTTTTTATGATATGAAGAAATTACTTTTTCGAAAAAGTGGCGATCACTTTTCCATGTAAATTTAACTTAAAATGAGCACCCACTTTCTAGCCACCTGAGAGAGAGGGGATTTTTTCCCATGTTTATTGGCTAAACAGCTTTCGTTTATGCTTACGCATATCGTAAACGAAGGCTACGGCTGTTAAATGGAAAATAGTCCCAGAGTTCAGGGGTTATTACCATGCAAAAGAAATCAAACAAAAAACTTTTTAGCCAAGAAACAGAAAAATGCCCCTCTCTCAGGTGGCCAGAAAGTGGGTGCTCATTCTAAGTTAAATTTATATTGAAAAGTGATCACCCACTTTTCGAAAAAGTAATTTAATGAATGTCATGAAAACTTTTTTTTTGCTACGTAAACGGTTTGCAGATTCGTTTTTAGCACACCGAAATCTACAATAAAATATTTCGTTATATATGAACGTGAAACGGGCCTTAAAGTAAAATAATACCGGATTTTTTTGAGCAGATTTGCCGTTTAGTTGTACAAATATCCTCAAACCAGGTAATCACTAAAAGGGATTTTTAAAAGTCGTCACCTGTATCGAGCAAAAGTTTAAAACCACCGATTATATGCCAGCCTACATCATGGTAACATATATTGAGTGAGTTCCTAACAGTATTTTTAGTTTAAACTCATTTTCCCAAAATTTCCCCAAACTTAACATGTTCGATACAGTCTGCCGCCATTTGTATTTTTCAGATATACCGATAAACATTGAATGTTTTTGAACCGATTATACATTACATAAAAACACTAAAATCTTATCCAGTTAGGTAGAACACTTACTTTTCTTGCCTTTGATAACATTTATTTGTTATATATTTATTTTTTGACAACTTCTTTGTATCTGTGTTTAGTAATATAGACCCTTTTCATTTAATGTAACGTTTTGTCGGCTCGAAAAACAGTGTTTATTGGTGTATTTGAAAGCTACAAATGGTGGTGGACACTGTTGATTACTTTAAGTTAGAGAAAGTGAGTTAAAACTAAAAAAACTATACAAAATACTGTCAGAAACCTATCCATTATGCCAGCCTATGTCATGGTAACATATGTTCGGTGAGTTTCAGACACTGTTTTGTATAGTTTTTAGTTTTCAACTTACTTTCCCAAACTTAACGTATTCAACAGAATTCGCGACCATTTCTGTTTTTTGAGCCAATTAAACATTTTACATTACATAAAAACACTAAACAATTATCCAATTAGGTAGAAACGTAAATTACCTTACCTTTGCTTTCATTTATTTGTTTTTGAACGACTTTTTCGAATCTGTGTATAGTAACCCCCCTCCCCCCACCATCAACCAAATATTAATTACTAAATCACATTTTTTAAAACAACAAAAAAAAGCATTTAGCGTTTCAACATTTTTGCTGCGTTCGGCTTCATCCACTGATTGTTGGTCAAGTCCAAAACATGAATGATTGACAGAAACTCTCGAGGATCCAGATCAAATTCTGCAAGAGCACCATTTTTTTCAGTTTCGCCTTCTTTTTCACTTTTTGCAGTGGATTGCTGTACTAATATAAGAAACATGCATTTTCTCTTTTATTAAATTTTTCCATTACACCAAATTGAGCCCCTGCAACGCGTGGCAGGGTACAGCTAGTATATATATATATATATATATATATATATATATATATATATATATATATATATATATATATATATATATATATATACTTCGCGTATTAAATAAAATTCCAATCGAAATTAGGTCTAGATTCCCAAGTTTGAAAGAAAGATTTACGGTTTCAAAAAGATAGACTTAAAGACTGTCAGAGAGGTTACATCAACTGAAACATTGTGCGAAAAACACTCAAGATGGGAACAGTCGTGCTAATAATCCAAATACTGCGTATAAAAATTCGATTACAGATATTCTCCACTTTAAATTGTGTCAGTATATTTTCTTTTTGGTTTTATTTTTTTAGTATGCTGCAGTTCTTCTTGAGGTTGGGTTGCAAGGATTCTCCACCTAGCACGGGGACGCCCCCTGTATACGTGCAGTATTCGGTGGACGGTGGGATCACATGGACTACATTTGAGCAGTTCGACTTTTCAAGTGAGAGCAACAAGCCTGAATATATAGCCTTGCACATACCTGAGAAGGCCCGAACAAATTCAACACAACTTCAATGGTGGCAACCATCGATCGATGGTACATTCCCAGAAGAATGGGCCATTGATCAGGTTTGAATATCTTTCTTCATTTTTTTATTACCGAGTATGTAAATTTATTTGGGGATTTAGCATAGAAATCAACAAACGACCAAGGGGAAAAAATCAAATATACAGTAAATAAATGTTAACATAACCAATAAAAGTCACTTTTGTACCTACCTGGCTCAAATGTTTGTGTTTTAAAGTAGTTTAAATGCTCTTTTTAAAATCTCAAATAATCAATTTTTGCGAGCTGTTTTGTGTAAATTCTTTACCATGGGGAAACAAACGTGCCGCCATATTGTTCGTTAAACAGCTCGTAAAAAAAACAAATATTTGAGATTTAAAAAGAACATTTAAAACTACTATAAAACACAAAATAATGGGCCAGGTAGCAAGTAACTTTTATTGGCATTTACTTATTATATATTTGAATTTTGGCCCATTTTTCTTTTTCGTTTGTTGGCTTCTTTGCTAAATCTTTATTTATTTTCACATTTTTTTTTATTTAATATCTTTATTTAATATAGAAGATATATGCAGAAATAATCAATACTGAAAGTAAAATATTTTTTTAAATATTTAAATTTTAAAATTAAGAATTGTGTGCTTTTTTTTCTTCTGTTTAAACATTTTTAACATTATTTACCTTTAAAGATACGATGCCACTTTCGACTCGATCGAATCTGTTGTTGTTTATTATTATTATTATTATTATTATTATTATTATTATTATTACTACTATTAATAATAATAATAATAATAATAATAATAATAATAATAATAATAATCATCATCATCATCATTTTTCCTCTTGAAAATATAAAAAAAATCACTTTGAGGAATAGTTTGTTGGGATTGTAAAAATGGACAGTTTGTAAAGAAAGATAAAATAAATAAATGGAAGTAAAAAAAAACGGATCAACTAACACCGTTTACTGCCGACAAGATTCAAAACAGGAAGTCCTTTGGATCGGTAAATATGCGATATCGCCGTTTTTATTTTATTTTATTTTTATTTTTTAATATATTTTAATCAGATCGAATTCATTACTCAGTTTTGGAAGAGTAATGTTTGGAAACGAAACTAATTTTAATTCTTCTAATTCGCCACAATTTACAATTAATTCACCAAGTGAACTGAGTCTATCACTCTCATCCTATCTTACTATGTATGTATATATATATATATATATATATATATATATATATATATATATATTATCTATCTCGTTCTTATTTTATAAGGTATCGCTCTCTCTCTCTCTCTCTCTCTCTCTCTCTCTATATATATATATATATATATATATATATATATATATATATATATATATATTCCATAGTCTTGATTTATAAAACCATTAATATTGTTCTCTGACATCTTCGCTCATTACGTGTCCACTATTCTCACCCTTCCCTTCTCGATTTCTATCTCTTAGAGAATTCATACCCTCCTCTATATATTATGTTATACTTCCCCTCTCATTACCCTCTCTAATTCTTCCCCAAAAACATCTTTTTAACTCTCCTTCTTCAAATAAAATTTGATTTTTGTAATTAATTTGAAATCCCTAAGATCTTTAACCTCGCTTCACGCCAGTCATGGCAAAGTATATCTCCTCTAAAAATTAAAAATGGTCTTGAACCATTTTTAATTTTTAATTTTTCTTGCCGCCTGATGAGATTTGTTCTGATCAAAACGGTCTGCACATCGTAGCAAGATATGACTGTATTTACATAAAGAATTATATATATATATATATATATATATATATATATATATATATATATATATATATATATATATATATATAAAATATACATATATATATATATATATATATATATATATATATATATACAAGGCACAGTGCTACTTTGATGTAGGGGGCTACTATCAGGGACATAAGCTGAAGAGATACTGTGTAGGGAGTTGAGCGGCAAAATGCCATTGTTTTCAGTCGTCCTGAACTTTCCGTTGCCAGGCAGTGCCGGTCCAAGAGAGGTGTGATTGGGATTGCGCAATCCTTGCTTTACATTCATACGCACAGGTACCCTTGCAGGGTTATCCATTGTTTTTGGAAACTGAAGAGAGGCCATGATGATTATTGTTATCTCTCTCTCTCTCTCTCTCTCTCTCTCTCTCTCTCTCTATCTATCTATCTATCTATCTATCTATCTATCTCTTTCTCTCTCTCTCTCTCTCTCTCTATCTATCTCTCTCTCTCTATCTATCTATCTCTTTCTCTCTCTCTCTCTCCGTGTTTTTATTTTGATTATTGTTATCTCTCTCTCTCTCTCTCTCTCTCTCTCTATCTATCTATCTATCTATCTCTTTCTTTCTCTCTCTCTCTCTCTCTCTATCTATCTATCTATCTCTTTCTCTCTCTCTCTCTCTCTCTCTCTCTCTCTCTCCGTGTTTTTATTAACACTCAAAGATAATAAAAATAATTGAAATAGACTACTATAATGGAGAATATAACTAGAAATAGTGATATGATTAAACCCGTAATCTGTAGAGAGACGAAGGAGAGCGGGAGAGGGAAGGTTCAATCGATACTTATTAATCCTGCTTAAAACGGTAGTTATAAAAGTTTTTGAAGGAAAGTAAAAGTGTATAGGAACATAATAAAATACTCAGCATTGTCCAACAATTAGTGTTGCAGAATATGAGTTTCGTATTGGGTAGATCCAATAAGATATCAAACAACGTGTTCTTTGTAGCCTCTTTAAAAATATCCAGGGAGAAGAACAAATGGCATATTCTTGTAGATGAGGTTTGTGTTGAAGAGTGGGGGTAAAATCCATTCCATGAAAGATAGATGTTAAAGAAATATATATATTAGTGTTGGGACGATTCATTGGAATCAGAATCGTGAATCGGAAAACTCAGAACTTTTTAGGTTATCTGAATCGGAAATATTTGTATTTATTTTCCGATGCCAAAAACGATTCCTTTAATTATCTTTTTTTTTATTTGATTCTATTTAAAACAAAATCTTCTGCAGCTGGTAGTAATAATAAAATAATAAATATTTATTGATTTTAAAATATTTATTGATTTTAAAATATATATTGATTTTAAAATATATATTGATTTTAAAATATTTATTGATTTTAAAATATATATTGATTTTAAAATATTTATTGATTTTAAAATATTTATTGATTTTAAAATATTTATTGATTTTAAAATATGTATTGATTTTAATATATTTATTAATTTTAAAATATTTATTGATTTTAAAATATTTATTGATTTTAAAATATTTATTGATTTTAAAATATATATTGATTTTAACATATTTATTGATTTTAAAATATTTATTGATTTTAACATATTTATTGATTTTAAAATATTTATTGATTTTAAAATATTTATTGATTTAAAAATATTTATTGATTTTAAAATATCTATTGATTTTAAAATATCTATTGATTTTAAAATATTTATTGATTTTAAAATATTTATTGATTTTAAAATATTTATTGATTTTAAAATATTTATTGATTTTTAAATATTTATTGATTTTAAAATACTTATTGATTTTAAAATATTTATTGATTTTAAAATATTTATTGATTTTAAAATATTTATTGATTTTAAAATATCTATTGATTTTCAAATATTTATTGATTTTAAAATATTTATTGATTTTTAAATATTTATTGATTTTAAAATATTTATTGATTTTAAAATATTTATTGATTTTAAAATATTTATTGATTTAAAAATATTTATTGATTTAAAAATATTTATTGATTTTAAAATATTTATTGATTTTAAAATATTTATTGATTTTAAAATATTTATTGATTTTAAAATATTTATTGATTTTAACATATTTATTGATTTTTAAATATTTATTGATTTTTTTTAAATATTTTTTTTAAATATTTATAGATTTTTAAATATTTATTGATTTTAAAATATTTATTGATTTTAAAATATTTATTGATTTTAAAATATTTATTGATTTTTAAATATTTATTGATTTAAAAATATTTATTGATTTTAAAATATTTATTGATTTTAAAATATTTATTGATTTTAAAATATCTATTGATTTTTAAATATTTATTGATTTTTAAATATTTATTGATTTTTAAATATTTATTGATTTTTAAATATTTATTGATTTTAAAATATTTATTGATTTTTAAATATTTATTGATTTTAAAATATTTATTGATTTTAAAATATATATTGATTTTAAAATATATATTGATTTTAAAATATTTATTGATTTTAAAATATATATTGATTTTAAAATATTTATTGATTTTTAAATATTTATTGATTTTAAAATATTTATTGATTTTAAAATATGTATTGATTTTAATATATTTATTAATTTTAAAATATTTATTGATTTTAAAATATTTATTGATTTTAAAATATTTATTGATTTTAAAATATATATTGATTGTAACATATTTATTGATTTTAAAATATTTATTGATTTTAACATATTTACTGATTTTAAAATATTTATGTATTTTAAAATATTTATTGATTTAAAAATATTTTTTGATTTTAAAATATTTATTGATTTAAAAATATCTATTGATTTTAAAATATTTATTGATTTTAAAATATGTATTGATTTTAAAATATTTATTGATTTTAAAATATTTATTGATTTTAAAATATTTATTGATTTTTAAATATTTATTGATTTTTAAATATTTATTGATTTTTAAATATTTTTTTATTTTTAAATATTTATTGATTTTAAAATATTTATTGATTTTAAAATATTTATTGATTTTAAAATATCTATTGATTTTAAAATATCTATTGATTTTAAAATATTTATTGATTTTAAAATATTTATTGATTTTTAAATATTTATTGATTTTAAAATATTTATTGATTTTTAAATATTTATTGATTTTAAAATATTTATTGATTTTAAAATATTTATTGATTTTTAAATATTTATTGATTTTAAAATATTTATTGATTTTAAAATATTTATTGATTTTAAAATATTTATTGATTTTAAAATATTTATTGATTTTAAAATATTTATTGATTTTAAAATATTTATTGATTTTAAAATATTTATTGATTTTAAAATATTTATTGATTTTTAAATATTTATTGATTTTTTTAAAATATTTTTTTAAATATTTATAGATTTTTAAATATTTATTGATTTTAAAATATTTATTGATTTTAAAATATTTATTGATTTTAAAATATTTATTGATTTTAAAATATTTATTGATTTTAAAATATTTTTTGATTTTAAAATATTTATTGATTTTTAAATATTTATTGATTTTAAAATATTTATTGATTTTAAAATATTTATTGATTTTAAAATATCTATTGATTTTAAAATATTTATTGATTTTAAAATATTTATTGATTTTTAAATATTTATTGATTTTTGAATATTTATTGATTTTTAAATATTTATTGATTTTAAAATATTTATTGATTTTAAAATATTTATTGATTTTAAAATACCAAACTAAAATCTACAGATTACCCTCACATGTTTATTTTCGCGTTTGAGAAAATATCTGCACATTTAACATGTGTTTTTATGGTCAGCGGAAAAAATAACAACTTTATAGTTAAATATTTAGAGATTTTTAAAGTATCGGAATCGGTAATTGTATCGGTATTGAGAAAAATATTGGAATCGTCCCATCATTAATAATAATGTTAATGCATCCGTGTGCACGTAGATGACTCTTCAGTCCAGCTTTAGATCTACATGAAAGTTCACAAATGTGGCATAAAAACTTTCCTTCTTATAAAGATGATCGCATGATAATATTGTGAATCCTCGAATGCCGTGTCAGGTCACTTTTAGATTTGCAGATTAGACCACACATATGACAACTTAGCGTTGCCGGATGTGCTGTAGAAGACTCCTCATAAGACTGTCGTTCCTGTCTTTGATTGTGTGATTTTAGGTGATTTACAAAACCAGGTTTTGACAGAAAGTATCTGCCACATACAGTCCCTGTTGCAATTTCTCTGACATTATATTATCGTCCTGCTTTCTTAAAACACGTTTTACAACGGCAAGATGTACACGCTGCTCTTCAAGTATATTACAACTTTCTCTGATGTTTTTTTTTCTCCACAGTGATCGATCTTTCGCTTGGGCTTCCAAGTTATGTACATCCATCTCCAGTATTTTTAAGTTGTTTTTCAGAAATTCCTTAAACCTTTTTCTTGGTTTGTGCTGTGGTCTTTTACCTCTATCTATCCCGCCATAAAACAGTTGTTTAGGAAATCTTTTGTCTATCCTAACCAAGTGTCCAGTCCAGCGCATCTGATTTTGAATGATTTTCATTTCAATATTATTGCTATTTGATTGTTTAAATAACTACAGTGTCAGGCGTTAGCGTTCTCCAGTTAATATTCTCCGAATACAACTTTGGTGAAACCGTTCCAATAACTTGAGATGCCTTGTATAGGTTGTCCAGGTCTCTGACCAATATAGCAATGTAGTGATAACGCATGTTTCGTAAACACTTAGCTTTGTTTTTGATGAGATCCCCCGATAAGACCATACACGTTTCTCCAATTTGCCAAAGCATAACTGGCTTTGGCTATTCTGTAATGCAGATGATGCAGACCTTGTTTCACACTCAGAAACAGACACACAGATGATTATGGACAAGTTATCAGAAGCTTGCAAAGCTTTCGGACTTACTATAAGCCTCAAGAAAACATATTCCCTTCCTATAGTAATACCATATGTTGAACCAAACATCTTGGTTGATGGTAAGACGTTAAAGGTCACTGGAAAAAAGGAAAAAAATTTTATCTGTGTAGTACGCTGAGTAAGGACTGTACGCTTGATGCTGAGATAAATCACAGGATATTATATATATATATATATATATATATATATATATATATATATATATATATAGTAATTTATAAAATATATATGGCGATTAAGCTACACTGAATATTCTGCGTTTCATCCACTATAGGATTCGTCAGGCTTATATATGGCGATTAAGCTACACTGAATATTCTGCGTTTCATCCACTATAGGATTCGTCAGGCTTATGCATAAGCCTGACGAATCCTATAGTGGATGAAACGCAGAATATTCAGTGTAGCTTAATCGCCATATATATTTTATAAATTACTAACTAGCTCTACCTACGTATTGAGCACTTTTGAAGTAAATACTTAAAGTTTACGCATAAATCTATACTTTCGTATATTAAATTTATGTGAGTAAATGAAGTAGTTATATATATATATATATATATATATATATATATATATATATATATATATATATATAGTACAAGGTACATTGCTAAATTCCGTACAAGTTAGCAAATTCTGCTTAAAAATATCCGAGTTCGACTATTAGGTTCTTAAGTTCTAAAAGACGGGCCTAAAGAAGATTAAAGGTTACATTAGCTGAAACATCGCGAAAATAACAGCCAAGATTAGAATAGTAGTTTGAATAATCTAAGTATTGTTAATCCTTATCAGAAAAAAAAAATATATCTCAAACATAATTAATGGTACGACGTTTGTTTCATCTATTTCAGATTTATGCCGGTGGAGACATTGGCGGAACGGAGATGCTGCGTGACGAACCACCAATGCAAGAAGAATCAAGTTGGTTACTTAGACCCGGAGCAGAACTGAAAAAAGTCTGCAACTCCCCAACTGATGCTTTGAGCTTCGAAGGTGAAACTTGTATTCTTTATTTATGTTAAGTCTCAGCAACGCGATATAAAATCTATGTGTATTATATACAAAGGGCAAATATTGGGCTGTATGTCCAGCTAAAACTTGGAAATACACAACAAACATCCACAAAGTTAGTATCGTGTATAATATTTAAAATTTGAAGAAAAAGATTTATTATTAAAATAGAAAAATGCGAGCATGAAAAGTAATATGGTTAAGCTTAAACATGGAAAAGGAAAAGACTAGTTGCTAAAACTGGAAAAGAAAAGGACAAAATATTCTAGTAAAAAATATAATAAATTTATAACTTAAAATATTGCAGCATTAAGAATTGATTATATAATGCTATAAATTGAATTTTAAAAAAATTCTTAATGCTGCAATATTTTAAGTTATAAATTTATGATACATTTTACTAGAATATCTTGTTCTTTCCTTTTCCAGTTTTAACAACTAGTCTTTCACTTTTCCAAGTTTAAGCTTAACCATATTACTTTTCATGCTCGCATTTTCTATTGTAATCCATGATTTTTCCAGGCTTCCAGTAAATTCACTTGTTATTTGTTTAACTTCAGTCTTATTTTTACGTTTTTTACGATTTTGAACACCAGTAAATTCATCATAACTTTTGTTTTACTGAACGAAAATTAAAAAAAAAAATCTTTTTTAACAATATAGCTAAGAAGGTGATCTATAAACTGTAATAATTGTTTGAAATTTGGTCGAAAAATGAGTGAGCAATGACGCTTTAAAGTAGTTAAAACTGCCAATTAACCATATATTTAAACACTACCGTGTTTGAATGATTTAGAAGTCAAATGGGCATTTATATAATTTACTGTTATCGAGACAAACACGCATCATTTCATGTTATGTAAAGGGGAGTAATTCTGATTTTTTTTTTAGATTTTTTTTACGTCGACCCGAGTTATGGGAAAACGGACGAGAGAGAAAGAGAGAAGGGTAGTAGTTATGTTACACTTTTGGTCTGGACAATGTCGGATAGCCCTACTAGTATAAATTAAAAAAAAAGTCAGTCATGAAGCTGCATACCATATTGCCTGACAACGCAAAAATGATCCAAATGGCCTAATTTCTCAATATTATATGAATTATTCCCAAACGTTATGCCATGAAAACATTGATGATTACAAAAACTAATTTTCTGATTGGTCTAATGGTTACTTTTATCAGAGAGCATCAGATTCTTGGACTTACAAAATTATGAAGTTGAAATTCCGGCAAAATTTCGAATTTGACCAAACTTTTCAATGTTATAGTTAATATCATATAGGATGCGGGACTTCATTGGCTAGAATATGGGTCAAATAACGAGTTTTTACGATAATCAAAACCGGGATGATCGCCAAATGTTACTTTCACCTGCTCTTTTACCTTTGACCTAACTATTCTAAAATTAAATAAGTTTTAGGTTTGACCATGACCGATATTTTTACCAAGTTTTGTGACGATTGGTCGAGCGATGTAGATTTTAGGCTCTACACAACATAGTTAGATATTCGACTGAAAACATACTCTCCTTGCAAGAGTTAATACAGTAAGGTGTGTGTGTGTGTATATATATATATATATATATATATATATATATATATATATATATATATATATATATATATATATATATATATATTAAGTAATGTGATTTATAATTTAAAATTTAAAAATTAAAAAAAAAATTTAAAATTTAAACATCAAATTTTAATTAAATTAAAAATCAGTTTCATAAGAAGGAACAACAACAAAATCAATTATCTGTACGATCGTTTCGGAAATCAGTGCTTTTTATTGTGGCATACATCAAGTTATGTAGAACAATTATATATAGTTTTTTTGGTAAGCAAGGTCTCCTCATCAGCAAATTTTGAAGGGTTTTTATTGAATTTAAAAGACACCATAAATAAACCTAGCATTAAAAGTAAGGCAGATGAATCTTTAAATTTTTCTTTTTTTGAAATCAGGAACTGTGTTTAAAGTAGTCATTTAGATGTTTGCTATAGCTTTTTATTTTATTGAATGATTATATATATATATATATATATATATATATAATATTTTATTATTCAGATGTAAAACATCCAATAAATTTAACGTGAGTGCTCAATACCAGAGCAGAGCAAGATATACTTTTTATTTTTTTTTTACATAAACAGTTAGGCATTCATAAGTATGTTTCAGTCAACTAGGTATAAATAACTAGAGATAACATCAGGCAATGTTGCTTTCACAAAAATCCAGTCCGTAATGGATATTGGAGAAAGTTCACGGAAGCTATTGTCTGGAGAGCAATCACTAGAAAACCGAAACATGTTCATGACTGTGTAGCAACAAATTAATGCTTATGTAAAGACAAATTCAATATATATATATATATATATATATATATATATATATATATATATATATATATATATATATATATATATTAAAATAAAAATTACAATTAGAATTACCAAAATGATCCGAGATGGTAAAACTAAAGTATATTATAAATATTAAAGAATTAATATTTATAAAGTAATCTCAACCAGATGTAAAACTCGATAAAACCAAATAGGAGATAGAGCTTATAATAGGAGCAAACAGTTAATAAAAGATGTTAAAAAAAACACTTTGAAAAAGAGTTAAAAACATATTTAATCTGAAAAGGAAACACTTGATAAGTGGATAGTCCACTTATCAAGTGTTTCCTTTTCAGATTAAATGTTTTAACTCTTTTTCAAAGCGTTTTTTAACATGTTTTATTAACTGTTTGCTCCTATTATAAGCTCTATCTCCTATTTGGTTTGCTGTTTGCTCATATATATATATATATATATATATATATATATATATATGTATATATATATACACACACATATATATATCACACACACACACACACACATATATATATATATATATATATATATATATATATATATATATATATATATAGTCATCCACATACAGTACTGTTTCGCTGTTTCACAGCTCATCAGTGCGGCTAGACAGGCAACTACCTCAAGCCAGGATTGAAACCCGACCGTTTACACGGCAGTCAAGGATATATATATATATATATATTGAAATTGTCCGACTGGTATGGAAACAATTGTAACTTAAAATGAAATACACTTTCTGTTGCTATCAATTCATTTTTTGAAGTCTTGGTTTTATTAATACAGTATATAAATATATATATATATATATATATATATATATATATATATATATATATATATGTGTACAGGATTCACTCCTAAACTATCAATATGAATTTTGGAACAAAGCTACTAGGCATAGAGAGTGGTGTTGTGATAAACACGGGGTTCATTATCATTATATCTTGATTTTAACTTTCGTAAAAGTAATGCGAAATTGTTCGGTTTGACGGAGGTAATTTTACCTTATTATGGAATGGATGTTCTTCTCGTGTGTGATGTTGCAAACGTTGATATAGAAAGAAAGAAAGGAAGGAAAGTGGGGAAAATCCAGCAAGTAGAAAATTATGAGTAAGAGACAAAGAAGAAGAAGAAGAAGAAGAAGAAGAAGAAGAAGAAGAAGAAGAAGAAGAAGAAGAAATAGTGTTATTGGTTGAGAAAGAAGACGGAGAAAGAGGTAAGAAAAGTAAACGAACTGGAAGAAGAAGACGGAGAAGTAGAAGATGGCGCTTTCTAGTGACTTTTGGTTACTTGTCACATGATTTGCCTCTTTGTATTTTCGACATTTATTGATCAAAATTACAGTCTTAATTGGGGAATAATTAAGAGAATATTGAGAAATAAAAAGTTTGGTTCATTCTTACGTTGTCAGACGGAGATATGCAGTTTATATTAGTAGATTTTTATGTCATTTCGAATTACGATTCTGTAATTTTAGATGAGGAATGGTAGTTCGTATTATTTGGTTCAATCGAACTCTTGTTCTCATCTTGAGTGTCATTTGCAAAGCCTTTACCAAAGATGGCGACTTAAACACCTGAAGAATGTTGAAAGTTACATCGATCAAAACGTTGTGCGAATAACACTCAAGATGGGAACAGTTGTCCGATTAAACCAAATAATACAAACTTGTTTCGAATTGTTAAGTAATTCGATAAACTCTCATTTATTTTCATGTTTTTTTTTAAATCTTTTTCATATAAAAAAAAAGATGAAGGACACATGAGATATGCAATCTCACGAGATGTGACGACTCGCGTCGGGACTTTCCTACAGTTTGAATTTGCAATTGGATGTGAACTAACGGATCAATGTTACGGTGGGTTTCGTTTCTGTTTTTATTAACTTTGATTTTATTTCAATTTCTTAAGCTGAAACAAATCCAAATCGTACGCGATTCAAACAATAGTTGTATCAGGACCGGCCTAGGCCCACTACAACCTATGCGGCCGTAATTGACCGTGCGCTTTCCATAGGCCCGCATTGACTCATTTTTTTTTATTTTTTATTTTTTTTTCTATCTTAATCTTTAGTTATTATCTCGATCTCTACACACACAGGGCTCCGCGCAATCCGTTTTGCATAGGGCTTCGCAATAGCAAAGGCCGGCCTAGATTTTTTTTTGGGGGGGGTCTCTTCTCTTTTCTTTTTCTTTTCTTTTTCTTTTCTTTTTCTTTTTTACACCCTCCTTTAAGTAAGTCATTCAAATTTTCGCTTTTCTGCTTGCCATATTGTTATTACTTAAACAAAAAAATAGTATTATAAATTCTCACACCGGTCATCATCAGTAATTACTAGGACTATGACGAGAGAATAGTCTTTTCATTATTTTGACTCTCGAGTATATATCAGTTAATATTTTATGTGTTTTTAGATAGAGTGATGTGGTTCTCAATAGATTAACTGTGTCGGATATATACTCGAGAGTCAAAACAACGATAAGAATATTCTCTTGTCATAGACCTTGTGATTACTCACTAATAACAACTAGAGTCTGGATGATAATACGTCAGTCTCCCCAGATTCCCATAACTTCCCACCTCTTTCGATATGAATTTGCGTTATCGCAACAGCTGTTTGCCATTAACTTCTCGTAGGCAATGACAATTGGTCTTCACTTGAATTTGAGTGGCAATAAGCCTTCCCAAGGTCCCAGTCTCCTTCGCACTCATCTAGTGGAGGTTTGGTTAGTGCTTTCTCTCGTCTGTCTTTCCATCTTCCTTGATCCTTCTCGACTATTTGGTCTGATGCCAGTCGATTCCAATACTACACTTTAAACATAGTGCATATGAAAGCGTGTGTGAAAATATCAGCAGCAGCAAAGGATGACTGGCTTGCGAAGAGATTAGCAGCAGCAGAAGCTGAAAAACGCGCATATGCAAATTAGGAAGTGTGCGCGAAAAGAAAAAGTTAAAAAAAAATAGAAGCAGAAAAAAATGCAACACATGCTCAAGCAGATAAAAAGTGCGACGTCGAAGCGAATGAACGTGTAAAAGCGAAGGCAAGAAATGTGTCCGAATGTGGTCGGCGTGAAGTCGGAGAAGAAAAGCGTACACCGGGCGAGATGGACGATGGCGAGAGTGTTTTAAGTGATGTCAAAACAATTATAACGGCAATAAATCTCTTCCCTGCAATCTCTATCTCACAGAACAGATGTTGCGAGTTTGTCTCTGCTTTATCGTTATTTTCATGGCAAGTGCTCGACTTCATTAGAAACACTCGTCTAGCTGAAAACACTATCAATAATCCCCCCACTCTTTATCTGTGCCTAAACGTAGATTCCATGAACAGTTTCTTTCTTATAACTGCACGCGGCACGCCTGTGGAACTGTCTTCCGTTTTCCTGCTTTCCAGCTGACTACAATATGGTTGTCTTCAAGTCCAACGTAAACAAGTTCTTGATGAGCCGTTCCACTTAAGTTAACAAATTTATCGAATTTCCATTACTAACGGTTACTATATTGTCCAGTTGACTACTGTACACTCTTAACCCTTATCCTCGAGTGGTTTATAGGCCTTGATAAGTGGTGATTCCTATGTAAAAAAAAAATAAATTAAAGAAATGAAAACTTTTGTTGAGAAAGAAAAAAATGCCGATCCGGATTTTTATTTCTTTCTTTCCGTTGTGTGTTTGTAACATTACATACACTTTTCGGGGTGTGGGTAGATAACTCACAATTTTTCGATTTCATTTGTAATAACGGCTGTGGGTGTCGCTTTATTGTTTGCTTGTTTCTGATGCGATTCTTTATTTTGCACAGAGCTCATGAAGAACATGCCTCGGAATTGTTTTATCCTTATCATTCGCTCGCAGGGTTTCAGGTGTTGTCGAACTCAAGAATCTTTCTGTCGAACTCTGGAATCTGCACAGAATTCCGAACGGAGCCCTTTATGTTATCCATGGGGGTAGCATACTCTCGTTCTGTGAGCCACGACCGGGTAGAAGTCTTAAGTATTTTAAGCTTAGAAACATAACTGAGTTATTTTCATTTTTCATGCTCGGTTTGGAAATCTTGATAAGGTCTGCGATTTGTTTGGTTGTAATGTTCAACTACGACTTTCATTTGGTTACTGTCGATCACGTTTGGCCAATCAGAATGAGGAGCATTGTTCACTGAAGAATTTCCTTTTCGGAATCAAGCAAACCATTTTTGGCACACCTCTGTTATAACATGGCATCAGATGTCGGCATTGCTCTGATTTATTTTCCATTTTAACGCCTGAAATACAATTTTTAAAAAAACTGTAAGAACTCCTCTGTTCTGAGTCACAACTTGCGTTCTACTGTCTCCACCTATAGCTGTCATCAACTCTTGAAAACCCAAGACTGTCCGCAAACTTTTCATAGGTCTTTCAGAAGTTTTACCAATCTTGAAAAATTATTTGGTTTTAAATTTAAAAGTAAAGATTACTTTCATGTAAATTTTTAAAACATATTTTTCATTATATAAAACCATTCTGAAAAACAAAATATTATGAAGTAAAAACTAAAAAATATGTTTGGATTATAACATATTTTATTAAAATAAAATCATTCCGAAAAAGGAAGATTTCAAAGTGAAGGCTTGTATCTTTTTTTTGTCTTATTTTTTTTTGTCTTGTGTGTGTGTGTGTGTGTGTGTGTGTGTGTGTGTGTGTGTGTGTGTGTGCGTGTGTGTGCGTGTGTGTGTGCGTTCGTGCGTGTGTGTGGTGTGTGTGTGTGTGTGTGAGGGAGAGCGAGAGAGAGAGAGAGAGAGAGAGAGAGAGAGTAAGCATTTAAAATTAAACAGGAATTTACGTAAGTATTAATTAGAAGGGACGTTTCCTCAATATACACCGGTAAGACTTGTAAAGACTTCCGCTAAACAAACAACGAAAGTTGAAAAAAACTGTTCTCGTAAAATAAAAACCGGAAGTACCCGGAAGTATATTATATCCGGAAGCTATTTTGTTTTCTGTTGGCTTCGACTCGAGATTTTATACCGTTTTGCCTAGATTTTAATTCTTCTGTTCTTTGATTTTGGAAAAGTTTTCAATCTTAAATGCCATTCGGTGTCTTTCTCCTGCAGGAATGGAGCTCCAATTCTCTGTTGACATGGGTGTAACATGGAAATTGTTTCAAGAAGCTTGCGTACCTTCGCAGATAGACTGCGCCAGTTATCACCAGAGCAGCGTTTTCATGTCGGACATGTACCATGGTTGGAACCGCGTTACCATCCCAGTGCCGTACTATGCAAAGTAAGGACCAAATGTTTGTTGATCTTTCACAGAAATTTTAAAAACTTACCTTAGTCTTTATGTTGTTGGTAAGTCAGTATATTTCCGCTTTGCAGGTGGGCGGTTCAATCTGAATTTCTGCGATCAAATTATCATTAAAGTTATGCTAAAATTAATCTATGGAGTATTCTAGCTTTAACACTTAACTACCACGTGTTTCGATAACTCATCTGGGCAAGTGGCTGCCATTTTTTTTTTCTGTTCTATGCAATGTAAAGTGTTTCTATTATTTTGTCCAACCTCTATAGTTTCCTCATTTCTTTTATTTATTTGCAAATTTACAGTAGAACCCCGGGATACGGCATTAATTCGATCAGGAGTTGAGATCGTGGGGTGAAATCGCCGTATGTCGGGCCTAAGAAAAATTTTATACAGTACATATTAAAAATTAGTAACAAAACACAGTACAGTACATAATACACATGTATACAATCAAATAACATTATAAATAATACCGTAAGGCGGGGCAAATATCTTAACCAGGGACCGGAAAAGCATCGTATTTCACATTGTAACCTTCTAAAACGTATCCCGAGGCATCGTATCCCGGGTTTCTATTGTACGATAAAAATAACGAGTTATTTATTTCACATCCGCGTTCAAAATTGATTGTACCTATTTACTATGCCTCCCCACGGGACAGAGTTAGACACCAGGGTCGTTTTTTAACGTGGAGAAAAGGTACAAAAATAAAAATTGTCTCAGTCGTGAAGGATTTCTCCTCCACCGAAAGAGAACAAGAAATAGAAGTGCAGCATCTGAAGAACAGATACTACACTTTGATCTTGTCCCGAAGGCCAAGCAGGAGAAAATCGACTTTGCTCTTGCTGTTCTTAAGAGTTATCTCCTCCTGCATATTGATATTGATGATAATGGCGGCTTAAAGGATGGTAATAAAATGAAATAGAAAAATGTTAGCAAGAAAACTTGAAAACAATATGCTTTATTGGTGGTTGTAACTTAAACATAAACCCAATATAAATTTTTGTTATCGTAACAATTGGTAAAACAATAGCAACTTGTGTTGGTCAATGTGCACTGATTGTCCAACCTGCAAAAGGTGTTTATTCCGAAAGTCGTTCTTAACATCGGGAGGTTGGGGGGGTGTTCATTCTGAAGGGCATTTTGGTGAAAGTGCACTGGAGAACCACCCAACGACTTACCTTTAAGAAGTTGATTACAGGGAGATTGAAAATAAGAAAATACTTTTCGGTATAAACATACCCCCCAACCTCCTTATGTTAAGAACGGCTTTCGGAATAAACACCCCCAAGCTCCTTATGTTAAAAACGGCTTTCGGAATAAACACCCCCAACCTCTCCATGGTAAGAACGGCTTTCGGAATAAGCACCCCCAACCTCCCCAAGTTAAGAACGGCTTTTGGAATAAATACCCTTTGCAGGTTAGACAGCCAGTGCACATTAACCCTTGTGTTCATGAACTGTTTACAATGTATCAGTAACAAACTATTTTGTGAATTTCTTTTTGTATGGAGAGTTGATATGTTCAGCTCACTTTGGTCATGCCTGAACCAATTTGGCGACTCAGAGTAGTAATCCTCCGGCAGCAACACGAACACAGGTTCCAATTGTCAGCTGCGAGACCATGCGTTCCTTCTTCTACTTCCTGTTGTCAGCTGGGACTCATCTATTCGAAACCTGAGAGGATCATAGCGTTCCCACGGAAAAACTGCTATCATACCATCTCACACACGCACTTTCGCACAGAGAAAGTCTAATGTAAACAAATTCTTGTTAAGCTGTCCTCTTGTGATACCACCTGCTACCTCACTCGACAACATCACCTACCTCCAAATCTGTTTCGGTAGTCTCTCACACATTGACGACTGCCGAGGGGGGTGCATTGTCTCATAAGTAATACCATAAAACAAAAGAAACAAAAAACACAGATTCCGACACTGTCCATAAATATTAGTTGCTCCAGAGTGTGTGACACCATCGACCTTCTACGCGCTAACGTCCATATCTACATCTATTGTCGAGTGTTGCTTATTTCATTCTCACTAAATCGTTTTTATGTATTCTTAACTAACTGCTTATTTAACAGACTATTGTCTTCAGATCCGTTATGTCTATTTATCGGCCCATGACTCGGCTAGTATTATAGGTGTGTGCGTGTCAGAACATATAATACTCGTAACATGACGACATTCCTGTTTCTGCTGCTGCTCGCTTCTGGGGGATTCACAAAACGTACTTGGGGGAGCTGGGACTTGTTTAAAGGAAACGCTTCAAGACAGTGATCCAAAACCAGTGAGTTTATATATATATATGTATTTCACTCCTCATATATCTCGTCACAGCAGAACTGGAGTGAATCTTGGCTTGTGGTTTCTCTGTCTCCATTCTTTTTTATCCCACTTGCCTTTCTCGGCCACTCAAACCTAACAACTGAACTTAACTCGGCCTACTCAAACTGGAACACCTGACACGCCACATCCCTGTGCGCATTCAGATATTTCCGGTGCAAATGATCAGTCACAGAGTTTGATACATGTCACAACATAACCCCTTGACCCTTTTTACACCTGCATGCTCGCTCACCTTATTGTTTCCTACGATTCAATCCCTGTTGTTTAATCTGCTAGATAGATATATAATTAGATAGATAGTTAGATAGATAGATAACGGAATATATGCTTCCTTTTCCGGTGTTGCCCGGGATTTACCTAACACGAGGCTACGTTCATCAATCGGTTGATAAATTCATTTTCCCATTTCCTCCAAGCCACAGTCTGCTTTCGACTATCTCGAAACTGTCTTCAATTCTAAACTATTGTCAACCCAAAACTATTCATAACTACTCCCAGCCTTTTAAAACTGTCGCAAAACACATAGACACTCTCAAAACAAACTCTAAAATATATTGGCCGGGTCTTTGTTCGGTCCGTTTTTCTGTTCACTGCCACACCTTAACTAACAATCCCATTTCAACTTCCTTTTGTGTGCCTTTGTGAACAACTTCATATCGATTGTGCTACCGATAAACATATTTCTCCTTTTTTGTCATACTTTTCCTCTTTCTCCTCCACATCCCAACACGCCGATAGTATCACACTCTTAAATAATCAAATTCTGTTTTTATTATTACCAATCATCACCTACACTTATGAAACCCTTATTTTCGAGTGGTATTTAGGCCTTTATAAGTGGTGATATTTTAGTAAAAACTACAAGGGCATTTTTCAGTACAAGCAACAAAACGAAAAAGTGGTAAAAAAAAACAAATATATACCGAATAAATGTTGCCAAAAGTAAGATGAATTACTCTTCTACTTATATAGATAAGATTTTTTTGTGTTAACTTATTTTAAAGTGTTTACGCTGAAACGTAAGTAGTGCCGACCACTTAAGTTAGAACAAGAACAGAATGGTTGGCAGTAGATGATCATTTGGAAAGACTCGATAATCGCTCAAAAGTCGAAAATTAAACAAAATACTGATAGAAATCCATCCAATAAATGTCAATCTTCTTCTCTTTCACAAAAGAATGATTTGCGTTCCAAATATTTATTAAGGCATATATATTCACCTCTGTCAATAAGATTCTGATTTGGTCGGATTCGTTTGTTGGTTTGTGACGATATTTGTGTGTCCAGCCTAGCGTCCACATCGCTTGACAAATAATCACCTGTTGGTCAAAATATGTGTCATTGCATTAAAATTGCTTTAATTTCTTTTTGTGATATCTATGCAAATATCACAAACTAGGTGATAAATTAAGTTTTCTTCATCGTAGAGACTTACTGCATGGTCCATATTGTAACCAATGACGTCCCCCATCTTACAAGACCTGGATCTTGAAAATTTCGATCATGGACGAAATTTTGACTGTATTTTAACTTCTGATTTGTTCAAATTTGATACTCATTCGTAAGTACAAAGCAAAATTTTGACCTGAAACGATAGTTTGTTTTGTTTTGTTTTGTTTTGTTCTTTTGTTTTTTTTTGGGGGGGGGTTAATTATCAACGTTTCCATGGCATAACTTTGAGATTACTTCATATGATGTGAAAAAAGTAATACCCAGATATGACTTTGGCTCATCCTTACGTTGTCAGGCGGATGGATGCAATCTTACAACTGAATTATGTTCGTGTTTGTATTATTCGAACAATTGTTCTCATTTTGAATGTTATTTTCCCAACGCTTCGGCCGATGTAACCTTTGACCTTTTTCAGGTGTATCTTGTTAAACTCAGAAATCTTTCTGTCAAACTCTGTAATCTTCGCGGAATTTTAAACAGAACCCTTTATTTAATCCACAGAGGTGACTAGGTAGAAATCTTAAGTAATTTTCAGTTGTATTCTTTATATCGCCTGCACTCAAGATTGAACCTTCAACCTCCAGAAGAGTGTCACTTAAGACTGAATTTATCCATGAAATTATTTATTATTAAATACCTATTGCTTTATATGTTACGTCACGGGTCATTGCGAACAAGAAACACCTGAATAATGCTGGAGGCAAGATCAGCTGAACATCGTGGAAATAACACTCAAGATGAGAACACTAGTCCAAATAAACCAACTCATCAATCCTAATCTCAAAAACTCAGAAACATAATGTGTTATATGTTTTACTTCTGTCACGTTTTATTTTCTACTAGGGGGGGGGGTACCCGGCGTTGCCCTAATGTTTGAAGGTGTGTGTGGTCGGGAGGGGGTGGGGGTGTTAATCAAAACATAAGAATAAGCGAAGTAAAAAAAAAACAAAAAGAAAACAGAAAAACGAACGTTTAACGTTCGTTTTTCTGTTTTCTTTTTGTTTTTTATCGGAAAAATAAAGCGGGCGGGGGGGGGGTAATCAAAACATAAGAATAAGCGAAGTGAATATTTTTAAAAGTTAAAACTTAAAAAAATCGAAAAAAAACAAAAAAAAAACTAACGTAAGGCAAACGAACGATGTTAAATGTAAAAATCTGAAAAATAAAAACCAAAAAAAAAAATCATGTGAAAAATGACTTAAATAAGCCTGCTTCAATATTAAAATTTAAGAAATCAGCATTGGCCGGGTGTTTTTGGGTGTGTGTGGTCGGTCGGGGTGGGGGTGTTAATGAAAACCTAAGAATAAACCAGAAAAACGAACGTTACGTGAAAAATGGCTTAAATAACCCTTTTTCAATATTAAAATTTAAAAAATCGAAAAAAAAAGACATCTCACACCATGATTCGAACCCAAGACCTTTAGACCCAACGCTCTAACCAACTGACTAATACGACGTACATGAAATTGTGCCAGTTCTTCAGATATTTAAACTAAAGCAGGTTATGACGTCGTCTGACGCATGCATAGAACCGATTTCGTCATGAGAGAACAGTTTTTGCTGACCCCCCCCCCCCCCGTAGAAAAGGGTGAAAAAAATTAACGTTTTTGGCCAATTTTTCGATATTTGTTGGGCGAAGGATGGGGCTTTCATATGAGATCAAATTTGTGAATTTTTGTTCTGTCTGTCGAAAGTTTTTAGCAGACATACAATTACACATGCATACATACATACATTTTAGCTTTTATATAAATATACTAGCGAGGGGTGCCCGGCGTTTCCCGGGTGTTTGGAAATGTGTGTGGTTTTGGGTAAATAAAAAGAAAAATCGTTGGTTGTTAAAAAAAAACGATGCCTTGACGCGCAGTTGGAAAATAGTAAAGTGTGAAAAAAAAACAGGTGCCCGTTTTTGACGAGTTATTGACGTCAACTTTGAGCGCGGGACAGTGTTTTATTTAACGCGAGTCTGTTATACGAAAAAGCTTAATGCACATGCGGCGATGGTACGCGATAGCTATTCAGCAGTTAACATTTTCTGCGGGACAGTTTTTAATGAGGTCAATAAACCGGTTTGTTTGTTTTTAACTAACTTTGGAAAAAAACAGCTCCCTATTTATTAGGGGGAGTGTCTTGTCTCGAAATGAAAGCAACCGTCTGATATGACGAAGTCGACATTGACCAAACGTTACATAGCTTTCTAGAGACCACTGGCCATGGGCCAGTATTTCGAATCGAGTTTCGCTTTTTTTATACCGAAAAACGAATGCAACATGTGCAGATCCGAAAATGTCGAATAATTAACGGTTAAAAATCGGGAAAATTAAATAGAGAGGCGACCACCGTTGTTAAGTCATAGATATTATCATTTAGACGTGATATAAAAAGTTTTTAAAATGAGCGACGGCCTCGAGAATCCGCCGAAAAAAGCCTTTTGAAGACATACACAAAAAGCGAACACACGTACACACATACATTTTCGCTTTTATATATATAGAGTAGCGAGGGATACCCGGCGTTGTCCGGGTGTTTGAAGGGGTGTGTGGTTTTGGGTAAATCAAAACTCCGGGGGGGGGGGTTAAATAAAAAAATGTTTTGGTAGGTAAGTATGAGAATCGAACCCGAACCCTTGAGGCAAAGTTGTAAATTAAAGTGTGAAAAAAAAAGAGTGCAACGGTTTTAACCATTGGGCCACCGCGAGATGCTAACGGAAATATGTTTGAATTTATTTAATTACTTGGATTTGGCAGGTGCACGTTTTAATGATTTAATGAGGTCAACTTTTGCCTGCGGGGTAGCATTTCATTTAATGCGGGAATGCTTTTTTTTATTTTCCCAAGACGTTGGGGGTAGGGGGAAACAGCTCCCCTTGTCCAAATTGAATAGCAAGTGTTTGATATATGGAAAATATTTCCACATTGATCAAAGCTGATTGCTTTCGGACATTTCCGCCGATAGACGGAAAATACTGCCAGAATTAGTGCCGCTTTTATTATAGGAAAAAGACTAATCCACATGTGGCGAGCGACAAATGTTGAATATTTATCTTCCCGAAGTCGAGCAAATTAAATAGACAGGCGAGCTCCGTTGTTAACTTTGAGATATTACGATTTACATGTGATATAAAAAGTTTTTAAAAGTTGTGAACCGACTGACCGCTTCTCTGAAAAAAAGCCTTTTGTAGACATACATAAAAAGCGAACACACATACACACATACATACATTTTCGGTTTTATATTTATAGACTAGCAGGGGTATCCAGCGTTGCCCGGGTGTTTGGAGGTGTGTGTTGGTGGGAGGGTAGGTAGATCAAAACAACCCTGTAAAAAAAAAAAAGGTTGGCTGTGTAAAAGAAAAAAAAGGTGTAAAAGAAAAAAAGTTTTAGTCAAAGGTAGGCAGGCTTGAACCCCGAACCTTTGACGCGGAGGTGGAAAGGAAATGGAAAAAAAACCCTGCGACCTAATCATCTCGACCACGGGAAAAATGAGTTGGTAAGTGTGTTAAATTGTCATTTATAAACCGAAATTAGCAGGTGCGAGAACGTCAAGTTGTGTGATGTTTGACCTAGTTTTGCGCTGGAAGCACGATCAAAAAAGATCTCGAAAATAGCTTGTAAAGGTCGGGCAAATAAAATAGACGGGCGACCCCCGTTGTTAACTCATACATATTATGATTTAGTCAGCATATAAAAAGTTTTAAGAAGAAGCGAGCCAACTGAGAATGACGGCCAAAAAAGCCTTTTGTAGACATACAGAAAAAGTGAACACACATACATACATACATACATACATATATACATACATACATTTCGCTTTTATATATATAGATTAAATTTGTAATCATAATTATTGTTCTTATTATTTATTGTTCGTGTTAGAAGTAAAACAAATTAAACAAGTGAAGCATGCATGGTCCCCTTGGAGTGCACAGTGAACGGAGCTTAAAAAAATGACTAAGTTCAGCATTTGTCCCCCTCCCACTACACACACACACACCATTTAGCCCCAAAAGTCGCTAGGGGACATCAAATCCTGGTGAAAATGAACAACCGGTGCAGTTTTGTAAATTTCAGTTCTGCATCATGCAAAAGAAATGAGTAAGTCCATCATTTGCCTCCACCCCATTTAGCCCCAAAAGTCTTCAAGACCTTAACATATTTAAATTTGAGTTCAGCACTATGCAAAACTGCTAAATCGACACACACAGAAAATTTTGAACAAATATGATAAAATAGTCCCAATCGTAACCGCCAATCTGAGAGACGCCGACGCGGCTATAAGAGAAGATGAAAGAAAAGAAGACCAAGGATGCGGCGTTGGGTTGGCGATCGTTGTAAAACAAGGCGATGAACACATATGGTCCCATACTCCCCTCTCTCTCTCTCTCTCTCTCTCTCTCTCTCTCTCTCTCTCTCTCTGTGACATGCTACCGCCATTTTGTTTTTTTTTCTTTGTTTCAGATCATTGTCTACGAGGTTCCGTTGGATTCAACATGCACCATTTGAGAAGAAACACACGTGGGCATTGCGCAACCTCTACATCGGCAAAAGATGCGCGCAACTGTGCAGTGGACATGGGTGGTGCAACGGAGAAGTGTGCAGGTACTTTTTTTTTTTTTTTTTGCTTTCATAATTTTTCCGACATTTCCAAAAATATCGATTTTACGGTTTTTAATTTTTTTTGTTTTGTTTTGATGACGATTGATTATTCGTATTATTTGGATTCTTTGGACTACTGTGCTGATCTTGAGTATTAGTTTCATAGCATTCCGGTCGATGTAATCTCCGACCTTCTTCAGTTATATCTTGTCAAACTCGGGAATCTTTCTGTCAAACCCGAGAATCTGGACGAATATAGTAATAATATGTGCATAGCGATATTTACATCTAAAAACAACAGATAGAGTGCTTGGTAAAATTCAGTTGTAAAATTAGACTCTTCTGGAAGTTGAAGGTCCAATCCTCAACATGAGCGACACCCATAATACAATTGCAAATTACTTAGGATTTCTACCCAGCCATAGCTGGCGAAATGAGACCATATTACACCTTGGATTAAATAAACGGTTCCGTTCAAAATTCCGTGCAGATTCACATGTTCAACAGAAAGACGGCCAAGTTCGACAAGATGCGTCTGTAGAAGGTCGGAGGGTACGTCGACCGAAACGTTGTGAGAATAACACTCAAAATGGGAATAATCCAAATAATACAAAATGGCTTGTAACTTTTAACATGTCTAAAACAAAGAATCCCTCCTTATTCTAAGTCAACGGTCTATAACTTTTGCCAGTTTTTAACGGACTAAAAGGTCTAGTATTCCATGATTCATAATAAGTTGAATACTTTAGTATTTTACTAATCACGTGACGTTCATGCACGCATCGATCTTTTTAAAAACGTCTTACGTAATATAACTCAAAATTTAATATGACGTTTCTGAATTTTTTAGATGAGCATTGGATATTGGTATTGTTTGGATTCCTCGGACTACTGTTTTCATCTTGAGTGTTATTTTCACAACGTTTCGGTCGATATAATCCCCGACCTTCTTCAAATGTATCTTGTCGAAGTCGGGAATGTTCAAATTCCCGAGTTCGACAGAAAAATTCCCGAGTTTGACAATATACACCTGAAGAAGGTCGATCAAAATTTGATGTAGAGCAATTTTTTTCTATATGATATTTTTTTTTTTTATCTAACTTATATTAAGTTGTTTTTGGCCGCACTCCTTAAATGAGTGTTATTTTCACAACGTTTCGGTCGATATAATCCCCGACCTTCTTCAAGTGTATCTTGTCGAAGTCGGGAATGTTCAAATTCCCGAGTTTGACAATATACACCTGAAGAAGGTCGATCAAAATTTGATGTAGAGCAATTTTTTTCTATATGATTTTTTTTTTTTTATCTAACTTATATTAAGTTGTTTTTGGAGATCACTGTGAATTTGCGTGGCCGCACTCCTTAAATGGTAAAGTTTACAAAAACATAGAATGTGTCCCTGTTACTCATCTGGTTGGCCAGAATATATATTCTCAACTTCATAATGATCGGTTCATTAGTTTAGCTGTTTACTCATAACAACAAAAGATTTTTACATATGAATCTACCAAATATAAAACTTTACAAAATGATCAAGAGATGAATAGAGAGAGGAAGGGGGTATAGGTAGAGAAAGAGAAAGAAGGAAGCAACAAAATAAATTCGTATGATTGAATTCGGCTATATGGGCTTTCGTAGGTTTATTAGCCAATATGGCCGACCGATGCTGATGTCATATGGTAATTTAAAATTGTTTGTAATTTCATTTTATATCATTTGATCTCGTCTTATTTGTGAAGTTAAAGAAAAGGAAGTTGCAATTACTTTTTTTTTAATAAATGTTATTCTTAGAAAAGCTAAAAATAATTCAAATAATATTTTTCCAAAATTTTAATTTTAATTATACAATTGAACTAATGTTGTTGATGAACCCATTTAATAAAAACATATTCACAACTTTCTTTTTTCGTTTGCTGTTTTCTTTCTTTGGTTCAAATTCTCGTTACACTCAAAAGACTTCGGAAAAAAAAATGTCTGAAAAAGAAGATACAAAAAAGTTCGTTTGTTTTTGCGTCAAAAACAATTAAGACGAATTTCGTTCCTATGTTTTAAATTACCACATGACGTTAGCATCGGTCGGCCATGTTGGCTAATCAACCTACGAAAGCGCATATTGCCTTGAATTCTTTTTTAGGTTTTGTTTAATTTTTCAGAATTTTAATATCCAAATTTATATATAAAAAAATGACTGTACCTGAGAGTAAATAAAACAACAAGTGCTAAAAACCTAAACCAAACTTAAATGTTACCGGCAGATGAACATGCTTTAATAATCTCTTTCTCGCGGTGTGATCAGAAAAGGAGGAGCACTGGGTCGGTATTTCTCAGTAGAAGCGTCCCAGACGATCAACAACAACCTAGTCCCTCTCTCAGAAAGACAGATGTAGATGCTATTTTAAATTTAAATGTGAAAAAGCTATTAAAAACTTGAACGTGACAGACAAACGAAATTCTTATTTCAAATTTAAGTCTGATAAACCTATGAAAAAGTTATTTCAAATTTAAGCTGACAAAAAAGCTATTTAAAGCATAAGTATGACTCACCGATAGGCTTTTTTTTTACATAGGAGTCACCACTTATTAAGGCCCAGAAGCCACTAGAGAGTAAAGGTTAATGGATGTATGATAGTCAATGGGATAATATCGCAGTAATTGTTTGTAGTGTACATTTGGTAAATTGGGTTACTTAAGGGGAACGGCTCATCAAGAATTTGTTTAAGTTAGACTTGAACACGACCATATTGTAGTCAGTTAGAAAGTAGGAAAACGAAAAAGAGTTTCACAGGCGTGCAGGTCTAAGAAAGAAGCTTTGTTCATGGAATCTACGTTTAGGTTTAGGCACAGATAAAGAGTGGGGAAAATTATTGATAGTGATTTCAACTAGACGAGTGTTTTTCGTGAAAGTCAGGAAAGGAGGGAACCAAAGATTGGAACTCAGACGAGCACTTGCCATGAAAATAACGATAAAGCAGAGACAGGCTTGCAACATCTCTTTTGTGGGGAAATAGGTTGCAGGGAAGAGAAAAGGGCATCCCCTACTAGCCTACGAAGTCTATTTTGAACTCTGTCAAAGCAGAATAAGGTGCTTCCAGCAGGTCCTGCCCAGATTTAGCAACAGTACTCCATCCTTGGACGTGCTTGGCTCTTATATGAAGACAGGCTTGCAACGTCTCTTCTGTGGGAGAGAGGTTGCAGGGAAGAAAAAAGGGCATCCCCGACTAAGCTACGAAGTCTATTTTGTACTCTGTCAAGGCAGGATAAGCAATTTGTAGTAGCTCCTACCCAGATGTGGCAGCAGTACTCCATCCTTGGACGTAATTGGCTTTTATATAGATAAAGAATTGCATCAGCAGTGAGGTATCTAATGGAGTCATAGAATGATTCCATCATTTTTCCAGCAGCCTTGGCAACAGATTTGATGTATGTGTTCCATTTAAGATCAGGAGTAAATGCCAGACCCAGAAGCTTGTTAAGACATGGAGCATCCCCAATTGATGCCAGACGGAGATCAGAATGTTGATGATGTAAAGATAGAAGCTTGGTTCTAGATACATTAAAAGTAACCAGCCACTCCTTACCCCATTGTACTACGTGCTCAAGATCAGAGGAGAGAGAATCAGAGAGAATTTGGTCGTTTAATGCCTTTGAAGTGTCACCATAAATGGTAGTGTCGTCAGCATAAATGTCTATGAATGATCTTAGGATGTGATTTGGGAGATCATTGATGTAGATCAGGAATAGAGTTGGGCCCAGGAGAGACCCCTGCATTAATACTATGAACTTCTGATTTCTGCCCATCAACCACTATTCTTATGAATCTTAGAGAGAGAAATGATTTAATAATTGAAAAGATATTTCCAGCTATACCCTAGCTGGAAATTTTGTGGAGTAGACCTTCATGCCATACCCTATCAAAGGCCTTTGATATGGCAAGAGCAATTGCCCTAGAAAGGAAGCCTCCATCAAGACATTCGCTAATTCTATGAGATATAACTGTTAAAACATCTGCTGTAGATCTAGCAGAACGGAAACCATATTGCCTGTCACTGAGGAGGTTATTTCTGCTAAGGTGGTTTACTACTTCTCTATTTAACATAGATTCCAGCAATTTATTCATGATGCACAGGAGACTGATTGGTCTGTATTGAGAGGGAGATGACCGATCACCTGAATTTTTAAATACAGGACATACTGATGAGGTTTTCCAGAGTGTTGGAAAGCAATTCTCCTTAAGACAACACTTAAACAGCTTTGTAAGTATGCGAGCAAGTTCTGGTTGAAGCTGTTTCACTACTATAATTGGAATGCCGTGAGGGCCAATAGCTTTGCTGAAATCGTGACTTTTATTAGCTTGGCAACATCATTCATAGATATTTGTATATCCCATAGCATGTTTTCAGACCCAGGGAGGGGGGTAGCAGCGCTGAATGCATAGTGTAGAATAAGCTACAAAGTTCCTGGCAAAGAGTTTGGCTTTGTCCGATGCTGACAAGATTACCTCAGGTCCATTGATGATGGTTGGGATAGAGCACATGCTTCTATTCAGAACCCTAGCTGCTACTCAGCTACTTTGAATTTGATGAACTGAGCATACAACTTTCTCGCATTTTTTATTACTCTTTTACAGTGGTTGCTGGCTGTTTTGAAGGCGGCTTTAGTCTTAGTACATCTATTACGTTGGAAGCAATAGAAATAGTGATTTCTGTGCGCAATGACAGCAGCACATTCTGGAGAGAATCATAGCTGGCTGTTAGGTTTTTGCTGGATTTTTTTTGGAGGATATGAAACGGTCTGTACCTACAATTAACTATTCGGTCAGGTCTGATACTATAGAAGACACTTTAAAAAAAAAAGCATGGTGCACAGGTAGATCTGATATAAATGTATGAAAGCTATCCCAGTTAGCCACAAAGTATCGATATACTGTACGATGGAGAGGTACATCAGAGGATGCGCGCTAGAGAGTAAGGATAGAAAGAGAGAGAGGGGGAGGGAGAGAGAGAAGGGAGAGAGGGGGTAATAGTAAAAAAGATATTGAGACAAACAGGAAAAAAAGCGATAGGGTTTTCATTATTTATTTGCCAGACACAACACCAGCAAATCCCTTTACAATTAAGTTGAGAGAATTGAGTCTTTTCACGGGTAATCTGTCTATAATGTCCGCCTCCTATAAATTCATAATTTTGGTAACTGAAAATATCCGTACGCATCGCTCAAATTGGTTTAAATGTTACGTTTTGTTTTTATCATAACTGAGTCAACCGAGTGGTTGGAAGATCCCAGTTGAGACAGAACAGAAGATGAACATAGTTCAGGCCAAGTTGTGAGAAAAAGGTCTAGAAGACTTGCATACTGGCCGTCAGTGTCGGGTACACAGGTGGGTTATAAGCAATGGAGAAATCGTGACAGAACCTCCACTCATTATCTGTCTTGGTTGAGTGAGCTAACCATTCAACATTGTGAACATTCAAGTCTCCACATACGTGAGTGTTAGCCGAAGGATGAGCAGATCAGATGTGGTCAATTTTCTCAGATATGCTTTTAAAGATAGTAACTCTGCTGTTGTGGGGCGATTGAGGGCAAATATAAACGCAGTGGTGTTAGCAAGTGCAATCCATAAGCACATACAGGGCAATTTAGAGTCTTCCCTGGAGATGCCTCTATCGCATGAAAATCTATCTCTAATGTAGACATACTCCGTGTTCATGGCAATCTTTGGGGTCAGATTTTGATGTTAAGTTAGAATATCCTTTAATTATTAACTTATCTAGGGAAATAGTTGGTTGAATACTAGTTTTGCTTAAGAATAATAGGTCTTATTTGGTCTCCTCTAATTGGGTTTCAACCTCTAGAGGGTTGGAACATAGACCCCTGATGTTGGGGAGGAGACATGGTAGTGAGGGTCTACATTGGAAGTTGGTTCTTAGTTTAATCTTGTATTCTTTCTGGAGACTTTTTATGATGGAGTTTTGGGATTTGTGGAATAAGTCGACAAACTTGGTTAGAGCATGGCAGAGGGAAAGTAAGGGGGAAACAGAAGCGAAGAAATATTTTTTGTAGATCATGATAAGGTAAAGCCTTAACAATTACCCACTAATATGGCATCGAGAAGCCCCACCAGAAGCTGCTACATTCACCAAATGGCAATACAGCAGCCCCAGTACTTTGCACCTGCTCGTAGGATGGCCTCCTTAGTGATTAGTATAATGTTCGGTTTCCTGACTATCAGGCGGATAATGTCAGCCCAGTAAAACGTTTACCTCCAGCACCCTTATTAGTGACATGGCTACAAGGATAGAATTAGAAACAGAAAAATTCCGGCATTTTAGGTGACTGCTCTCGCAAAAAATACTGCCGACCTAAAATACAGCTTTTTCTTTCCCCTTTGTCAGAAAAATGACTCATTATAAACGAGGACTGGGGGACAAATTAGGAGGAGGTTGAAGGAACTAATTTTATTGAATCAAGTATTTGTAAGAGAGGCCATGTGAATGAACCATATTTAAAGTGGTGCTATGGAACTGTCAGAATTCGAACTTGGAACTCCCTTGTCGTCAGTCCAGGTCGGAATCCACTTCGTCACAACCATCTCCCATTTTATAGATGCTTAAATGCATCCTTTCACATATACATAAACTCTTATTTTTTTTTGCAGGTGTGATCACGGTTGGATGGGTGAGGATTGCCGCCAACCAACAAGACCTTTACCAATGATTCTAAAAGATTCCTTCACTGATGTTGATTCCTCAAGTGGTAATTGGCTGAAATTAGCCGGTGCCAAAATTGATAAAATATGCCAGGTCATTGCAGCTGGCAAGGCGCTGCATTTCATTGGAGTAAGTATTGAATAATTATTATCGACTACGGACAACCGCTATTTCTCAGCTTACTTCCATTAGAAACTAGAGACATCTTAGCTTTTCTTTCTCATCTTTCCGAACTTTCTGTTTTGATTTTTTTGGCTGTTATTAGTTCATTCTTTATAGCGCCACTTTGTCTGTGTAGTACAATCGATCCATCGCTTTTAATATCTTCTTAGTGATTTTCCAGAATAGCAAGCAAAGTAAAAAGGAGTGAAAAAGTAAATATACAACAAATAAATGTTAGCAAAGTCAAGATAATTTACTCTTCTACCTACGTGAATCAGTTGTTTTTATGTCTTTACATATTTTAATTTTTTTTTTCAAAAAGGAAGTCTAAAACCTGTTGAGTTAAAACGAAAAACAAAATGGTGGCCAAATTCGAGCCATAGTCGCGCATCGATAATGGCTCCAAAATCAAAAATTAAACATAATAAAAAAATTACGTTTTCGCTAGATTGTTGACATTTATTGGATGATAAATCTCTGATGATGACCTGTGAGAGAACTCCTAGGGAGTTATAACAACAATAATAATATATATACATTGGCTTAAAAAAAGGACTGAATAGACTTGAACTAAAGTTTTCCTATGAGCCCATAGCATGTCAGATATAATAATTATATTCAATCTGTTTCTAAAGTTGCTGGAAAAATGGTTGGATCATTCTATCGCTCTATAAAGTACTCGACTTCTGGTGGTGCAATCCTCTGAGAATCAAATATATCCTGAGATAGAATACTGTAACGTTTTTCATTTTCCGTTCTATCCAGTTTCAGTCGCAAAAGAAAACCAAGACAAAGAATAGGAAATAACTCCAACTCAGTTGCGTACCTATGTAAAATGGCGCCCATGGAAAAGTTTGAATATGCGCCCCTTCTTAATAATTTATACCTTAGATATACCTAACCTACATAATATTATAATACAGGCACAATTTTAACAAAAGATAAACGATGAAATGAATGTTTTAATAAAGTAATTATATGGTTATTCTTGCTTTAAGAAATAAAATTCTAAATTATCCAAAAAGAAAGGACTACAACATACTTCATTTATTTTTATTATGAAGAAATTGAAGGATAACAAACATACCACAATAAACCTCAATAAATCTGGCCTTTTTTGTTTTCATAATAACATTCTAAAGTAACACTTTTCGTGCCTTTATGGAAGCAAATTCGTCTATGATTTTATCAAAGTTAGTTTTCTCTAATTCTTCCCTTTCTATACTCATCAAAGCTAGATCACACAATCTGTCCTGACTCATTGAGGCTCGGAGACATGAAAGAATTAGTTTCAGTTTACTGAAACTTCGCTCGCAGCTTGCAATAGATACTGCCATTGTCAACATTATTTGCAAAGCAATTCGAAGATTGGGAAATACGCTCTCATCACCATATTCAACTATGAATGTCAGGTGGTCTTCAGGACGCGATAACTTTAAGTTGGCAGGACTTGATATCAACATTTTGCAATCAATAATCTCCTCATATAATTGCTTGCCATCTATGTCTGAACTGTACACCGCTCCTAAATATTCACACATAGACTCTAATTGTTCACAGTCAGATGAGTCAGGACCGTAACAAAGGCCCTGGACATCCAACAGAAAGCCAAATTTGGAATCGATGTCAAATAACCGGGAGAATCGATCATCCATCTCTGTGTGCAGGCGGTCTAGAGCTCCCTTCATGACTCGTTTCATTTCATCTGTTCTTGATAACCCGGCATCTCGTGCATTTTCACCAGCCATTCTTGTTTTTCCCCTTGTCCTTCTTTTGATTTCAACGTCCCATTTTTCACAAAGGTTCTTGCCATCTTCCAAGCATTCATCAACTAAATTTTCTCTTGCATCATTGAAATGATCTCTTAGGCCTTTTATGTCTAGGGCAGCATTGTGAAAATTCATTGTCTTGTCTTGCAATCGTTTTTGCACTCTATCTATTGGCGTAAGTATTTTGTGCCAAAAACCCAACAATGTTAGAAACTCGTATGTTAGTATGCGATTTACTAGTTGTTTAGCGTCACTCTGGGTATCAATTGTTTGGCTGACATCTTCTATCATGCTGTCTAGTACATCAACGATTTTGTCAAGATACATTTGTACAGGCTTCACTGCTTCTGTTCTAGAACTCCAACGGCTTTCTGCTTCAGCCTTTAAAACCAGTGGGACAGCATCTTTTAATTTCTCCCACCGCTGTGTGGAACGGGAAAAGAAGCTATACAATGAATCAATAACTCCAAAGAACGAGACCATTTCTGTGTCTTGCCTGGCTGCCTGAACACCTACAAGGTTAAGTGAATGGTTATCACAATTTACAAACACTGCCAGCTTGTTTTTTTTTCATTTATTCTTTGCTGCACACCACTTCTGTGTCCCGCCATCACAGCAGCATTGTCATAACATTGTGACCGATAATCTTCTATCTTCATCTGGTCTTTTTCCAGTTTTTGCATGATAACTTCAACGAAGCTTGCAGCATCCTTCTGACGTATATGGAGAAAACCCAGAAAGGACTCTCTAACACAAACTGTTTTCCTTTCAAAATCAATATCCACAAACCTTACAACTTCTGAAATCTGCTCACGATGTGCCTGGTCCGGGGTTGAGTCGAATAGAAGACCATAATACTTAGCTTTTTTAATGCTGTCTAGTAAATTCTTGCGAACGGTAGATGCCATAATATGAATAAATTCATTCTGAACACCTGGGGAAATGTAAGATAATGCGTAAGGATGACTTTCAATAAGAGCGAGGTGCTCTCGCATCACAGGATCAAAGACGGCAAGAAATTTCATTAAACCAAGGAAATTACCCACATTTGAGTTACCATCTGCCTGAAGTGATTCCCTGTGTCCTCGCAAAGCAAGGTTCTGTTTTGTCAAGTATTTGATACCGTGTAATATTTTCATGATCGAAAATAGACCCGACTTTCAACAGAAACTGTGAGTGAACGGAAGACGAACCTTTTACCATTTTTGGTCCAGAGGTAATTTATTGTGTCTAGAAAAAATATATGAAAAAAAAATGCATTACCATATCAGCCACACCCTTTTTTATTGGATTTTGGTGCATGTGGGTAAAAAATCCAAAAACCCTTAATATCTCTCTGATGCCATTTTTGGATTCCTTGGGTCAAAATACTTACCTGTGCAAATTTTCAGAGCCACACGATCTTTCAATCAGAAAATATTCAAAGAAATGACATCACAAAATTTATCCCGGGCGCCACATTATGCAGCAAAAACGAAAACAAAAAATGCTCTAAATCGGAAACCGCTTGGAATTAGATGCTCAAATTTTCAGGATTTCTTAGTTTCTATATTGTCTATCTGCACTGCAAATTACAGCCAAATCAGAGGGTATGGGTGTCAAGCCCTGGATGATTTGATATGGAATGCATAAAAAAGGGTGGTGGCCTTCCGTTTATTCCGGTTTGAATATATCGGAATTATGCAGAAAAACTCGCTCCAGTAATTACGCATATGTTCAAATTTTAATTTTTGTCAAGCAATTTTTGCGCCCATGTCAGAGTGGCGCCCATGGCACAGGCCATGCCTGCCATACCCTAGATACGCCACTGCTCCAACTCGTTTGCTCTTTGTAGCTACAACATTTATTTCCTCATTCTTTCGCTACCACTGTGACGTCTCTCACGTGATCGTCTTCTCAAGCGTCCTTTACACCTCCCAAGTGATCGCGAACGTTATCTACATCTCTACCGTAATCATTCTCTCTTTTTTATAGTCCTTTTCCCCCACCAGTGACGTCATTTCGCATGCATTAATATACGTGCATTCGCGCTATGTTACAATACTACTACCAAATCTGTGGAAGTGCCGCTCAGAGCACTATATCTTGCCTTGTCAGAGTACAAAAACGAAATTGCAATCTAGTGGAAAATGATCTCTGTCCTCTACAGCCCCCTTCAAACAGAAGAGACGTTGCTAGTCTTTATCTATATCGTGATTTCAGTGAAAGCTTCTCGACTGACCCCCAATCTCTGGTTCCTCCTTGTAAAATATTCACAGCAAGAACTCGTATTGCTACTAAAACTATAAAAAAAAAAAATACTTTCCTTTCTTCCTAAGTGTGTCTAATATCAAACGGAATCTCCAGAAGCAAAATTTAAAGACTTAACATATGCGTAACACCTTGTTAGAGAATTGTTTCCCTGAAGGATACAACATGGTCATCTTCAAATCGAATGTCAGTAAACACTTGTCATAATTAATCAAATTTTGTTCATTCCATTCATCATTTTCAATCTTCTCATCATATTCATCATCATTCAACTATCAATCCATCCTATTAATCCTTAACCTTGAATGACTAATAGCCTTGGCAAGTAGTGACTCATTACCTAAAATAAAAAATTATTTCTGATCGTTTCACTGTTGCTATTTATCTTTGTAGGGCTGTAACCGGATCCTCATCAGTAGGGATCTCGACTTGCGAGACTCAAAATTCATCCAGTTTTACTTCATGTTTGGTTGCAACACTTACCCCGTGAACAGGGACCAAAGTGTTTTAATTGACTATTCTGCAGACGGTGGAATTTCTTGGTCGCACATCACCGAACTTTACTACAATCTTTACCAAACACCGACGTAAGTATTATTTTATTTTATTTATTTATTTTTTTTTTTGATAGCCTTTGAATTTTAAAAAATTTGAAGGTTATCGAAAAGATGAAAAACACAAAGAAAATCTAAGAGTGGTGTGGAGGTAGGTCCAACTGTTTGAGATCTTAAAATACAGAGATTATACGTGTATTCACAGATGTATAACTATTGTATTTTGTCGTCTGAAGAGTAACTATTTTTGAAATATTTTTAAATGATATAATATTTAAATTTGTCCAGATGGTTATGAAACAATTGTAACGTATAAGGAAATACAAAATATGATGTTATTATTTTGTATTTTGATTTTTTACGAAAATATTATACGCATGCTTCATTATGAAAACTAATAATGATGAAGCTTAATTAATTAATTTTGACTTTGATTTTATTGATATATGAACATTATCGGGATTCTAATATATTAAATTTTTTGTTGAAAATAGTAAAAAGGTTTTATATATCTCTATAATTATAAAACTCAAATGATCTTGTAACGATGTATGTAACTCACTTTCCGGTTTACGACATCCGGTTGCGCATGCGCGCATGACATGCGCACTGAAATGTTAACGTTATTATTTCGAAATTATTATTTAACATGGGAAGAGTGGGGTTTAAAATAACTTAAACGTAATACAGAAATGAACGATGTAAAAAAAAAAAGCAGACAGTATTAACAATTGTTTATTTGGATAATTTAAACGCGAAAAAACAAAAAAAAAAAAGAACAATTGGGACGCTGAGATATTAACGTTATTATTTAACATGGAAAGAGTGGGGTTTAAAAAAACAAAAAACAAAAGAACAATTGGCACGCTGAAATATTAACGTTATTATTTCGAAATTATTATTTAACATGTGAAGAGTGGGGGTTAAAATAACTTAAACGTAATACAGAAATGAACTATGTAAAAAAAAAAAGCAGACATATTAAAATTTGAATTTAATTATAATAAGTATTGTGGTATCTGTTCAGTGCACAGTTACCTATAAGTATGGCCAACCACTTTAGTAACCGTAAATTTTTTTTTCAAAAATAATCAATTAAAATAAACAGAACGACTGATAGAAATCTATCTCTATTATTTTTTCATTTTAATATACTTTCATAGAAATGTTTCGGTTATGTTAAAAAAAACTATTTTCTTTACGTCACAAGTGTCATGCTCGTACATAAATTCCATAGCTAATATAACATACTGACCCAACGGGTCACGAGTAGTCTAATATATATATATATATATATATATATATATATATATATATATATATATATATATATATAAGGCGACGCTCTTTGTGTAAACAAATCGAGCGGAGATATTTGAACGATGTCAAAACATTGTTAATTCATTACCCACACAGCAGCAGCCGTATAGCGCAATGGTGAGAAGACTTGACTGTCATTTGGGCGGTCGGGTTTCGATCCTGGCTTGAGGCAGTTGCCTGTCTAGCCGCACTAGTGAGCCGTGAAACAGCGAAACAATACTGCATATGGATGACCATATATATATATGATGAGAAATATGGAAATAGTATTCCGACAATACTATAATATCTAGAGGAAATCTCGAAATAAAGACGAAACGTTGATGAACACATAATACGGTTTGTTCCTTTTTATTTCTCTCTCTCTCTCTCTCTCTCTCTCTCTCTCTCTCTCTCTATATATATATATATATATATATATATATATATATATATATATATATATATATATATATATATATATATTTAAATATACATCTTTCTTTCGTTGGGATTTATTAACCCATTTTATATATATATATATATATATATATATATATATACATATATATATATATATATATATATATATATATATATATATATATATATATATATATATATATATATATATATATATATATATATATATACTGGCAAAAACCAAAAACAAGAAGAAGGAATAACTTCATATTTGTATTTTTCGGATATTACAATTGTTTCGACATAAACCAGAAAATTTTGAATTTTATATCATTTAAGAATTTTCGTAGTTGCACCTCATCAGACATGTTTGAAAAAAAATACAAAGTTTGTACATGTCTTTACACATTTTCATTCTGTTAAAACTACACCGGACAGTAAATACCACCCCCTCGTACTTTTTAATATGTCCACCATCCGTATTGAAGAAATTTATATGGGCCCTATTTTCGTAAATTTGTTCTAAATTACGGCAAGAATTGTTAAATTTGGACTATTTTGAAACCGGACAAAAAATTCTGAATTAATGACATTTATGGTTTCTTACTTTAAAATTATTATTTTTAGTGTTTTATTTGTTAATGAATCTCAAGTAATTTGGTTAGATTTTAACGTTTATACAAAATTCAAAACTCTCATCTAGTAAGTTCTGTATCTTGTGTATTACTCGGTGATTTTAGTGTTAAACTAGGTAATACTGCAATATATATATATATATATATATATATATATATATACACACACTTTTTGTGAAAATGGCAAGATGAGAACTGTAGTCCAAAGATTCCAAATAATACAAATAACAGATCCTCATCTCAAAATTTAAAAAACCTTTGTCAGTTATGTGACTGACTTTTTTTTTAGATGAGGATTGATTATTCGTATTATTTGGATTCTTCGGACTACTGTTCTGATCTTGAGTGTCATTTGCACAACGTTTCGATTGATGTAACCTCCGACCCTCTTCAGGTATATCTTGTCGTACTCGGGGGATCTTTCACAAGGACCTAATCAGGTATATTCTTGTTCAACTCTCAAGTCTTTCTTAATCCCAACCCTGTCTTATTCTATCTTAGATAAAATACTTAATAAAAGTCAGTTGTAAGTTACACTCTTCCAAAGGTCGAAGGTTCAAATCTCAGAGAAGGCGATACTAAAAATACATTTGCAAATTACTTAGGACTCCTACTCAGTCGTGGCTAACAAAACAGGAATATGCTTCTCCCCATGGATTAAATAATGAGTTCTGTTCAAGATTCTGTGAAGATTTTCCAGGTCGACAAAAAGACTCTAAAGTCTGATAGAAAAATATCCAAGTTTTACAAGGTACACCTGAAGATGGACGGAAGTTACATCACCCGAAACGTTGTGAGAACAGTAGTTTGAAAAAAATAGTCCAAAGAATAAAAAAAAAACACGAATGTTTGTCAGCTTATTTGAATATCATTTTGAAATCCCAACAAGATAATTTTATATGTTAGATCTGTCATCGATTTCCTTCCAGGTTTGTGAACTTTAAAATACCCCCTGGGGCCAAAAAAGAAGGTGTCCGCGTCCGATGGTGGCAACCTACACATGGTGGACGTCTTCTAGGTGATTGGGCTATCGATGAGATTATCATTGGAGGCAACACGATCAACCCCCTGGCCGTTACGAGCAACTTCACGACATCCGTATTCACACCACCTGAATGGTTGACAACGAGAAATCTGGAAATTGGAGAGTACTGTGGTCAGCAAGAGGCTGCAGTGGCCAAACCCGTAGAGGGTGAAGGGGCCAAACTGACCAGTCGAGACGTGAATATTGAAGATGGTTACATACTCCAATTTTCTATTAATGTCGGGTGTGGTGCACCATGGAACAGTTCTATCTCGCCGGTACACCTCCAGTACTCGATAAACTATGGTAAAAATTGGTACTATGTAAGTCCGCAGTGCATCACCAAGGATCCACAATGCAATACAGATGCTACAACCAAGTCTATTTATTATCCAACTTATGGCTGGGAAAGAATTATTATTCCCCTGAAAGGACATATGGTATCAAGGTAAGTAATAAAAAAAAATGTTCTGTTCTTATTTGGTTCCATAATCAGGTGTTTAAATAGCTAAATTTCCATAAACCTTGTTCTAAGTTTGTACCATAATGTGCGTCGACGTTGCGTAGACAAAAGTTGCTGCAGTGATATAGACAGAGGAGCAGTAGGAGGTAACAGGACTGGTGACTCACACGGAGATAGCAGCAGCAGTAAGACAGAGAGAGTGGAGTGGGAAAGACGTGACGGCATGAACAGCAGGAGAAAGAGAGCAGACGACAATGATTCATTGCTAGCCGGTGACAGGTTTGTCCAAATTTGTTATGTATAATGGGAAGTACAGACAGGAAATAAAAGTGTCTCTCAAAAAAAAAATGAGTTCAAAATATTTCATTTATTTGTTTGGCATTTCGAAGTATTTTATCTAAGATAGAATAAGACAGGGTTGGGATTAAGAAAGACTTGAGAGTTGAACAAGAATATACCTGATTAGGTCCTTGTGAAAGATCCCCCGAGTACGACAAGATATACGAGAGGAAGAACGAAATGAGAACGTCTTAATCTCTATATTCTACTTATATATAAAAGGCATTTTGATTGTGTGTGTGTGTGTGTGTGTGTGTGTGTGTGTGTGTGTGTGTGTGTGTGTGAGAGAGAGAGAGAGTTCCTTGTGACTTCCATACGGCTGGGCCGAATTTTTTAATTTCATGCTAATGTACTTTATGTGTCTAAGAGTGTTCTTAGATAGGTTTTGTATCAGAATTCTTCCAATAAGTATTGAAAATCAATAAGTATTGAAAATCAATAATCGAAAAATCTGATCAAAGAAGGAAGAGTCCGATTTTGACCAAAACTAACACCTTTATACAGCCTAATATCATAAGTTCATTTGAGAAGTTTCATCATCACACAAGCAGAAAGGCCCGGTATATAAAATCAACAGTAGGTTCTTTCATAAGATATGGGCACATTCGAAAGGAATATTTCTGTTTAGAGCACTTGAACCTGATACTTGGCTTTTGCATTTTAATTAACTTTAATTCAAGCCATTATAAAACATAATTTTATAAAATTAACAGAAGGTTCTCTACAGTGCAATGTAGACTACAGTGTATTGTGAACTAAGTCATCGCGGGAAGGCATGTGAAGTTTCATCTCGGTGCATTACGGTTGGATTTTGACAAGAACAAAAAAATGGTCGATTTCACTGAATTCGAAGACAATGAAAGTAACGAGAGTGTGGAACCTTCGGTGATCCTCATTCAATCCCAGGTAATATCGGGGTTCCTTGCTAGTCTCTGTATAACTGAGGTACTATTGCGAAAATAAAAACCAACTTACTTAACGTTAAATCTGAAATCATCTCATCTTGCAACATTCATTGGGAGTAAATGTTTCTGTGTATGTCTTTGTGGAACATTCGTTGATTCTCATTCAATCACAGGTAACGTCGGGTTTCCTTGCTATTCTCTGTATAACTGAGGCACTATTGCGAAAAAACGACTTAACGTTAAATGTGAAATCAGCTCAATCTTGCAACATTCATAGGGAGTTAATGTTTCTGTATATATCTGTATTTATAGATTTCAAGTTTATTTGCACTGTATGTGTATTATCTATGAAGAGTTGTATATGATAGATATTGTGAGTAATGTGTAGTTATAAACGCAAAGGCCGCTTATCGAATAACTGTAGTAAAAATGATAGAAAAAATGTATTAACATTTAATGGTCTACAATTACTTTGATCAATTGTTTTTCCTTTCTTTTTTTACTCTCTCTCTCTCTCTCTCTCTCTCTCTCTCTCATTTAGTTCTACGCGATTCCAGTGGTTCCAGCATTCCCCAGGTCTGCAAAAGAATTCTGAAGATGGCAAAGAATGGGCGATAAAAGATATCTACATCGGCCCCGCCTGTAACAGTATGTGTCAAGGTCATGGCTTCTGCAATGACGGACGATGTGAATGCGATGACGGCTATATATGGGACGCGTGTTACCCGAGTGGCAACGGATTTCAACCGGTAATTTGTTTTATCTAGTCCTTTTTATTGTTGAGAAAAAAATAAAAGTAATAAAATGTTACTTCAAGCAATGTGTGTGTGCGTGCGTGCGTGTGAATGAGATATTGTTCTCTATATAAATTATGGTTCGCACTTTTACAAAATGCGTGCCATAGTATATACACTCTGATGACCGTGATTTTTGTAATAAAAACCTTTTCTAAATCAACAAAGTTTTATTTACATTACAGTGATAATATGACACGAGAGAAAGAGAGATGAGGTCATTATGGGGTTTTGTGTGGCGGCGACGGCAGAAGTGTATCGGCTGGTTTCTTTCTCTTCTCTCTGACTCATAGTCTCTGTTTTCACTTATATTTACATCGCCCCACATTCTTTGATCAGAATCTAATTGTTCACTCATTTTGATCTTCGATTTGAAACAACAAATTTTCTAATGAAGCTAAATAAGGAATATCCGCCTTACTTACGACAAAAATACTAGTTTTATTTTGTTGTCTTAAACTTCTCCCCCCCCCTATTTTTGCTAATGAGGAGATTATGTTCAATTATTGTCAATTTCAATAAAATGAACATCGTTTACGAAACGATTGTACACTCGAGTTGATTTTGTTTGTTTTTGTTTTGTTTTTTAACTGATTTTTAATTGATAATTATTGATCTTTTTACTCAATATTAATATAGCTCTAGGATACATATACCTATTGAGCTTATTATATACCTACAGTACTATAGGCACTGTTCTTTTAAAAGTATTAATACATTTATTAATACGTTAAAATAAATTCTGCTCTTTATACTCCAGGTTTAATTCTTATGACTAAAGAATTTAGATATTTCTACAAATTCATCTGACAACCTCTCCATTCCATCTAAGATTCAATGGCCAAGCGGAAGGCTTCACAGATAGGTTTAAGCAAGCGTAAAAAAAGTAGAGGCGATAATTTCTCAGAGCATATTATGTAACTCCAAACCAGAGTACAATCTTGAGAATGTCACTTGTCTTTTTAAAGAGAACACACACACATATATTGACTTATATATATATATATATATATATATATATATATATATATATATATATATATATATATATATATATCTTGACTTTATAATGTATATTTACATTTTTTATATATAGGAGTCACCACTTATCAAGGCGCGGGGTCCACTCGAGGATAAGGATTAAAGAGGGTGCAGTATCAGAATCATGGTAATCGTTAGTAGTGGAGATTCGGTGAATTTGTTAACTTAAGTGGAACGGCTCATCAAGAACTTGTTTGCATTGGACTTGAAGACGGTCATATTGTAGTCAGCTGGAAAGCAGGCAAACGGAAGACAGTTCCACAAGCGTGCCGTTCTAGGAAAGAAACTTTGTTCATGGAATCTATGTTTAGGTTTAGGCACAGGTAAAGAGTCTTACTAGACTAGCCGTGACCCGTTGGGTCAGTATATGTTATGGCAAGCTATGGAATAGTGAATATATTAATTACAGAAAAATATGCGAGCTTGCGCATAAAATGTCCACCACATTTAACAATATAGAATTATATTGCTTAATTTTTGGAAAACTACTTATTTACAGAAAATTTAAATGCGATATTCGTTTTCACCATACCCGAAAACTTTACAAGTCGTCATTTTAAATGAAAATGTTAAGGTGAAAACCAATAAAAATTTATCAAAACTTATATTTTTATATTTGCGTTATAAAAGTTGCATTATATGCAGTGTTGGTTATCTGAATCTTAAAATTTGTCTGACGTCACTTCCGTCAAATGGCTTTGCGACTCTTAACGAAAGCACTTATCACAAGTCAACGGCTATTTTCCGGTATTGTTGTATATGTCGTCACTAATATAAGGGAGATAACTCTATTTTGCCAAGACATTAGCGTTTAGTGAGCACCCACTTTTTAGCCACTTATTCCATATGTTTGTTTTTTCTTATTAGTTCCTGTGAAAAAAACTTATTTTAATTTTTGTTTAAAAGAAAGAAAAAAAACTGATATTTGGGATTGACAATGAATTCTCTGGAAAAATATACGACGCAAATTGCAGAGTGAAGTTCGGAGAAGTTTTTAGAACGATTCTTTAATATAACAAATAAAAAACGTTTATTTATCTTTCTTCACTTTATTATTTAGTTTTTCCTTCGTTTTAATTGTTTTAGAACAGTTTGAAACCTTTTTATTTAGTTATATTTAGAATCATTTAATTTTTATTTAAAAGCAAAAAAAGAAGATGATATTTGAACATTTTTCCATGGAAACACTAATTTATCATTTCCAAATATCAGCTTCTTTTTTGTTATTAATGTTTTTATAATGTTAAAGGTTTTGCATTAGCTTTAGTGTCCCAAATTGTACTATGAAAAAATGAAGAAAAGAAGTTTTTAAACTGGTAAAAAAATAATAATACATACATACATACATACATCTAAATAGACAGGTGAAATTTAAATTATAGATTTATACTTCATTTGGATTGTGCATTCTTCTTTAAACTAGTGTTGTTACTAAAATGAATTTGTTTCTCTTCTTTTACGTAGACTCAGTTAAAAGACAATTTCAACAAAACGGAGGTTGACAAGACTAAGTGGTTTCTCGTTCAAGGAGCGACAATTCGAGATGCCTGTACAGAACTGGTCGACGGAACGGCATTGGTGTTTGCAGGCATGGGCATGAGACTTGCGACGACCATTGACTTGGACCTCAGAGACGCAACGTAAGTATATCAAAAATGACTCCCGAGGAAGATATAGAAAAAAGATGAAATCAAACAAAAACCAAAGAGAAGCTGTAGAAAATATAAATTATCTCCCTTTGTTTATACTGACATTATTTCACAATATATCTCATTTGGAAGAGTCTACTAAGATTAACAATTATGGTGTTCCAACTTTTGGGATTTAGGTAAAAATATGCAACCATGTGCTCTTTATTGACAACAATTGTGCTCCATGGTTTTCTTCTCCTTTGCTTTCCGTTCTCGTTCTGGCTGTGTCGTCGTCTCTCACACAATGGCAACTAATGAGGGCAAGCACTGGTTCATAAGTATAAAAAATAAAACAAAACATAGAAAACACAAATCATGACATATTCAGTAGATGTCAGTTTCGCTGTGTGTGTGTGACGTCATCACGGAAAACGGCCATCTGAACGCTAGCATTCACATCTTAGTCATCTCTCGAGATTTCTTTGTCGTCAGTTTCACGTCAGTTCATCTCAGCCTCCTAAATCTCTCCCAATCTACAACGTGCCGTCAATTGTCCAAAACTGGAGACTGTCCTTAATTGTTGCAAACTCAAGATTATCCGTAAACTGTCCTTAGCTGTTTTAAATTGTCTCAAAACACTCTTACTCCTAAAACTGCCTGTAAACAAACTCTAAATATATTGACCTTTATTATCTTTGCCTCAGTCACTGCCACACCTTGATTAACAATCCTATTGTAGCTATCTTTGGTGTACAAGCTCTTTTATTTTCTTTCTACTAACCTCACTTCCTATAACTTTTTGTTATAGTTTTTCATCTTTTTTCACTTCTTACACTGAGGGATGTCTATAGTATCATAAAAAATATGCAACAAATACAGTTTTAGTCATTTAGAATTGCTTTAAAGCTTCACCGCTCACGCATTTTTCGACCAAATTTCAAACAATTATAACAGATCAACTTCTCAGCTATATTGTGAAAAAAAAAACAATTTCAAGTTTCGTCCAGTAACACAAAAGTTATGATGAATTTTCTGGTGTTCAAAATCGTAAAAAAACGTAAGGAGGTGAGCAACGCTTTTTATGACTGGTTTCCATAGCAACCATGTCGCTTCAGCGAAAAGAGAAGTAATAAATAAAACAGAGAGAATGAAAGAATGAAAGGGAGATAATTCGAGGATTTTATTGAAAGCAGACGAGTGCCGTTCATTGTTATTACATATGTGTATATTATGTTTATGGGGGCAAAAATAAGACTGAAATTAAACAAAGAACAAGTGAATTTACTGGAAGCCTGGAAAAATCATGGATTACAATAGAAAAATTGCGAGCATGAAAAGTAATATGGTTAAGCTTAAACATGGAAAAGTAAAGGACTAGATATTCTAGTAAAATATAATAAATTTATAACTTAAAATATTGAAGCATTAAGAATTTTTATTTTTAATTTAATTTATAACATTACTAGTATTTCAGCCCGGCGTTGCCCGGGTGTTTGGAGGTGTATGCTGAGCAAAAAAAAAAAAGAGTAAATTTTTTTTTTAATTTGACCCCTATTATGACCCCTTAAAATTTATAGTTTCGGGCTCAAATCACTTTATTAAGTTAGATCCAGGTTCAAGGAACCTATATCTAAAATTTCAAGTGTCTAGACCCAAAATTGTCGGAGGAGTTTGGTAGAGTTCTTAAAGGTCAAATCGTTGAAATTTGACCCCTTAATAGCCAAATTTCTGGCTGACACCCGTCACATCAATTTTCCCAAATCTCAGTACCCGGTATTTCAAATTTCGAGTCTGTAGACTAAAGATTGACAGAGTTATTGCGTAGGGAAATGTACACAGACAGACAGACAAACACACAGACACACAGACAGACATACAGACAGACACGTTCACTTTTATAGATATATAGATAGATATAATCAATTCTTAATGCTGCAATATTTTAAGTTATAAATTTATTATATTTTTTACTAGAATATCTTGTCCTTTTCTTTTCCAGGTTTTAACAACTAGTCCTTAACTTTTCCATATTTAAGCTTAAGCATATTACTTTTCACGTTCACATTTTTCTATTGTAAGATTCATATGATCAATGTTACTTGCGTTTTGGTCGCAAATGAGAGGTTGAACGTCGGTCTGGCTGTTTGCTAAAACCGGGAAGTATTTTTCGTCACATCTGCTTTTGCTGAGAGGTCGAGCAAAAAGAGAATGAAAGATACAAACCGGAAGTTAAGGTGGCTATATCGCCCCCTTGTGGCAAAGAATGATATTGCCAGAGTTTAAGGGCGATAATCGTGTTTGCCTTAAGGTCATCCTTTTGTGTTTGTGTGTCCGCTTGTGTGGAGAACTCGGATCCCATAAATCCCCTGCTGACCTTTTTGACCTCTTGTCTAGACCATTTCCTGTCTCATAACTAGGGCTATGACAAGAGAATATTCGTATCATTATTTTGACTCTCGGGTATATATCTGACACAGTTAGACACAGTTAATCAATGGAGAACCATATCTCTATTTGAAAACATATAAGATATTAACTGATATATACTCGAGAGTCAAACTAATGAAAAGAATATTTTCTTGTCATAGCCCTACTCATAACCTAACTATTAAAATATGTACTAATGTATGTACTAGCTAACTCACCCACGCGAATATCTAATAATTTATTCTTTACTATTTTTTCTTGTAATATTTTTAGCTTCATCCAATATATAGCGCTGATTGGTGGCGATCAAAGTGATCCTTTATGTTCCGTACCAAAAAGCAGGGACCAAAGCGTCATCGTTCAATACTCTACAAATGGAGGTAAGATTACAGTTTTAAACTATCTATAAAATATTCTGTTTGTTTCTTCCTCAGTTTTTCCGTACGTTACCTTTTGAAAAATGTCAACTATAATTTTTGAAGGTCAAACTGCTTTAAAAAAAAAAAAAGCCAAATTCGCGAAAATTGGCTCTAAAAAGACCAATCTGGCAAGCTGTGTGTTTCAAAAATACATATTTTAAATGGTTCAAAAAAGGGCCAAATTCGCGAAATTGGTTTTAAAAAGTCCAATCTAGGAAGCTACTTTACAAAAATTTTGGGTCGATTCATTTGGGTCGATTCTGTATTCAGTAATACAATGGATCATTTTAAAAAGGTTAATCTAGAAAGCTACGTTACAAAAACTTTGGGTCGATTTCAGTTGGGTCGATTCTATATTTGAAATACAATGGACAATGATTTTTAAATCTCAAACTGCTTCAAAAAAGGCTAAATTCGCAAAAATTGGCTTTTAAAAGGCCAATTTAGAAATCTGTACATATAAAAAAATACATTTTTTTAATGCTAAACTGTTTTTTAAAAAAAATGGCCAAATTTGCGAGAATTGGCTTTAAAAGGGCCAATCTGGCAACTCTGAACAATAATATGAGAGTGACTAGCCTTTGATGTAGCCTCGTTTTCGAATATCATGGTAATCATAATATATGATAATTGTTTTAATAGTGTGAGAAAGGAACTCTTAGTAATTCCGACGTGCAGTGGTTCTTCACTGAAGAAGGAAGTCAGCTAACCGTTATGTATAAAAGGGGACATTCAAAAGAAAAAGGGCAAAAAACGAAGAACATTGTCTTGTGTTGGTGCTGGACTGAAGGAATGAATTCAAGAGCATGTCTTACAATGTTCATGGTTTCATTATGTGTATTGAACTATGTAGCACAATATTAGTTATTGGCTATTTATTAGTAACAATTATTTATCTCATTTGGGTCGATTCTATATTTAAAATACAATGGACACTATTTTTATAGTAAATGTTAATAAACTCATATCTTCTGTATGTTATTGGTTTTTTTGTCCAAAGAAAAAACTTTTTTGCGTTATCTTAAACAAATATATATTTAATCAAAACACAGTTGTTGATTAAATATATTTCTCATTCCATGGAATTTCCACAGGTCATGCTAATTTTAAATATTTTAAAAATAGATCTAGGTGTATTTTTTAAAAATATGGATTTTTAAATGCAAAATAAAAAAATAACATGCCACACATGGAATTATCATGAATTGATTTGTTTTTAGCGCCTCTCTGTCACCACTATTTGTGGAAAGGTTCCAGATCATTCAAGCCAGCAGGATAGCTGACAAAACTTCATGATATTTGCATATTGGTTTTGAAAAGAGGCGTTTTATTAATTAACTATTTGTTATTGCTGTTGAATAAATTTAAATTAATAATATAAAAAAGTAATAATTAAATGCACAGAGCTTCAAATATATAGAAATATATATGGAAATTCCACAGGGGACTCTTATTCATAGTCGATTCAAAGTAATATATTGATGCCGGTATTCTGTAGATGTTCAACATAAATAAAGACGCTCTGATATTATTGTAGCTCTTTTGTTAAAACTGCAAAAGTATTTATCTAAGCTAATAGGGACGCCGGACATAGCTCGGTCGTAAAGTACGCTTAAATATGATATTTGAATTCGTACAGATTTCGTATATCTATATATTTACAAAAGTGAAATTGTCTGTGTGTCTGTCTATGTATATAAATTTTTCTACCAAATTACTCTGTCAATTTTCAGTCTACAGACTCGAGATTTGACATTAAGGGTATTGAGATTTGGGAAAATCTTTTTAATCGGTTTTCGGTCAGAAATTTGGCTGGCACTGGGTCAAAGTTCAACGATTTGACCTTTGAAAACTCCACCAAACTCCTCTGCTAATTTTTGGTCTAAACATTTGAAATTTTACATAAAGTGTATTCAGACATAGGGCAAGCTTTTTAATCGGTTTTTGGACGAAAATTTGTTTACCAAGTGGTCAAAGTTCAAAAGATTTGACCTTTGCGATCTCTAGCAAACAAAGATTTAAAATTAAACTATCTCAAACTATGAATGAATTTGCGCATGCACAAAAGTAATAGAAATATATAGGCAAGTTGAACATTTTGCATTTTAACTTGTCAAGATATTTCTGCACCCGTTATTCATCTATCCAAACAAAGATTTTACTCGCTATAAACCATCCTTGGTATATGATTATTATTTCCTGTTAATTTCAGTGGTATGTGACCAGTAGTTTAAGGGTATTTTCACACACACACACACACACACACACACACACGCATATATATATATATATATATATATATATATATATATTTACTCTTTTATTTATCTACATAATTATAAAACTATGTGCACCTTGCTTGCTTGTATCTTGTCTTTGACGATTAAACGATTCCATCTTAAAAAAAGGATGACAAGTGCATATATATATATATATATATATATATATATAGTAAGTTATAAAATATATATGGCGATTAAGACATAAAGCTTAATTGCCATATATATTTTATAACTTACTAACTAGCTCTACCTACGTATTGAGCACTTTTGAAGTAAAAACTTAAAGTTTACGCATAAATTTATACTTTCGTATATTTCGTATATTAATCTTATGTGAGTAAATTAAGTAGTTATATATATATATATATATATATATATATATATATATATATATATATAATGAATAAATAACAAAAGCTATATTCCAAAATTCATGATGTTGACCACCTTATAATTTATTCCTTTAATTTAGTTGACATTTACAATTCTTGACAATATCTGTGTTGTGGCGCAAAATCAATCACTTAATTATTATATCAATCAGTGCATTTTAAAAATAATATATATATATATATATATATATCATTATTATTATCATTATTATTATTATTATTATTATTATTACTTTTAAAATGCACTTTCGTATAAATAATTGAATTCATAATTAATAAGTTTAAAGGACTGTGAGCTATAACAAAAACAAATAAAAACATATGTGTGTCTGCTTGATTGCTTGATTCTTGTCTTCGACGATCAGAAAATTCTATCTTTTAACAGAAGGGTGAAAGGTGAATATATATATATATATATATATATACATATATATATATATACACATATATATATATATATATACATATATATATATATATACACATATATATATATATATATATACATATATATATACATATATATATACATATATATATATATATATATATATATATATATATAAAGCTGTGTGTGTGTGTGTGTGTGTGTGTGTGTGTGTGTGTGTGTGTGTGTGTGTGTGTGGTCACGAATAGGCTCCTATATGGTTGACTATTTTAAAAAACTGATTACATATAATGATAGAAGATGTATCAAGACACAGGAATGGGTATGTTTGATTTGGCAGAACGGTGGTTCATTAGAATTTTGGGGTTTGCATACGCGCCTGGTCCACAAAGTATGGAAATAAAAAATTAAAAAATTAAAAAAAAAACGTTTACAGGTGTTTTTGATATAGATGTACATAAGAATACTTTGATAAGTATGTTTTAACTTAAATAGGGATGGTATAATAAAATTGTTGTGTCTGCGTTCGCGCCAGGCCTCCATAGAATGGAAATAGGCACAAATTTTAATAAAGACTTTTCATATCTATCTGCGTAAGTATACTTTGATAATTATGTTTCAGTTTGAAGAAATATGGTATAATAAAATTATGGGGTGTTCGTTCACGCCTGACCTTCATAGAATGGAAATATGTCACAAAGTTTAACAAGGTTTTTAATATAGATCCACAGAATATTGTGATAAGTGTTTCAGTGTGAACAGCTATGGTATAATAAATTATGGGGTTTATCTATTTTATTTTTACTTTCATCATATTTTGCTTTGGTTTTGATACCCCCAAATTCGAAGCTATGTCTTTACAACCCTTCCTTTTCATAACCTATCATACTTTCATAAATCAGAGTCCATTTTCTGTAGGCTGTTTTTGAACCCAGTCAACGGCCGCTACTTTTGCTAGTATATATATATATATATATATATATATATATATATATATATATATATATATATATATATATGCAGGAATGAAGGTGGAGAGTAGAAAAACTAGATTAGACGAACACACGTATATACACGCATTATATAGACGACTGTGACAAGTGAATACAAACGTATATAATCTTTATACACACATTCGTTAGAACACCATTTTATGCCCTTAGACGATACACAAATTTATGCATATATATATATATATATATATATATATATATATATATATATATATATATATATATATATATATTAAGCATAGACTGAGATGGATTGGACATGTGGTGAGGATGTTAGACAGTCGACTTCCCAAACAACTCCTTTATGGCGAGCTCGCCGAGGGAAGACGTCTGGCTCAAAAGTCTAAATTGAGATTTAAGGATTTCGATGGACTCTTAACACTTGGAGCTTCTCAACGTAAATTAACTGACAGCAAAGTTCCACACCTTTACTGAAGCTGTTCCTAGATTTTTCTATAGTCTTTGACGATGTCCATTAAACTAATTAGGCACCCCCCCCCCGATTTTCGATGTTGCAAGTGATGCTAGCATATCAGTGACACCAACACAACAGCTGTTATCTGCTAACTCTCCAATCGGTCTTCGAACAACGTTTGTAACGTCGCAGTTACGCTCAAATCGTGTTCGTTACAATTCAAACATCTCTCAAATCCTGGTTTGGTACCGTCGAAAAGAACCAACCAAGCGGCTTTTCTTTTTGCTTTAGCAGAAGGCATTTATCACCATTATTTTCCAAACAATGCCTGCTTCTTGTTTTTTTTTTTTTTTTTTTTTTTTTTTTTCTCACTGCCACTGCAGGGCCACACATCCATCTCATCTCGACGCGTTTTTCTTTCCCCTCGATCACACGCCGCCCGTAACCAGCTATTTCTCGCCTTCGACTTTACACGTCCATTTTTCCCTTTTAAGTAATCCGAGTTACCAAATTTATACTACTAACGATTTCTACGATAATTACTACTGTACACTCTTTAACCCTTATCCTCGAGTGGCCTCTGGGCCTTGATAAGTGATGACTCCTATGTAAAAAAAAAAAAAAAGCCAACTTGGCTTCCCTCTCGACCGTGTAGTGTCGTTTTTTTGTTGTTTTTTTTCTTGTCACACCAGTCCGCGCACACTTTCTAATTTGCAAATGTGCCTTTTCGGCTTCTGCTGCTAATATCTTCGAAAGCTATCTTACTGCTCCTGTTAATATTTTCTCACGGACTCTGTTACATTATCTCATAAACGAAATTCATGTTAACACATAAATCAATTCTGTTTATTTCCTTAGGCATCGCCTGGCACACCCTTTACACCCTTGACTACCGCGAATACATCCGACCAAAAAGAGATTACCTGCGACTTCCGCTTGCAGCCAGAACCGGAAGTACACGCATCCGTTGGTGGCAGCCTCTCAACCGGGAAAGTTTTACGAAATCGCCCAGCTGGGCATTGGATAACGTCTTCATCGGAGGATCCGAAATCAATCCCAGCCACCTGCGTTTGAATTTCACACAAGGGATGAACGAACTCACCGGCAATTGGGAGTTTTCGCCGAAAGGGAAAGTTGAACGAGAATTCTGCGGTAAAACTGAAGAGTCCATGAAATGGTATGAAGGTCCCGGGGAGAAACGTCTCACAACAAACCAGTTGATCATCCAGGAAAATAGTATCCTTGAATTTAAGGTAAGAATAATTGGTGATTCTACATTTACCGACCCGCAATTTCCACGAATTTGGCTCGGGCACGTTCAATTCTTGATGAAAATAACCGAAAGAGGTCGGCCAAGCATTCCTCAATTTTTAATGAACGCGCTGTCTGTTTTTAGCTAATACGAATCGGTAATGTCTACTTTTTTATATAAATTGGAAGAAAAAAATAATAATTTTAATTGCGCAGGTTAGGGTTTAGGGTTGGGTTAGATACATGTTTATAATTTTATTTATTGTATTTCCGTGTTTTCCCTATTTATAATTTTCCCTTAGAGGTTTGATGTTTCGCCATAGGCCGCTTCAGTAATAATATCCTTCAATTTAAGGTAAGAATATTTGGTGGTTCTGCATTTACCGATCCGCGATCAGGGGCATAGCTAGAGTAAACGTCACCCGGGGTGGTCTGCTCAAATGTTACCCCACTGACATTGTCACACCCTTCCTTTTCTGTCACCCGAACCGACACTTAGATACGACACTTTATATATATATATATATATATATATATATATATATATATATATATATATATATAAACCATTTAATCATTTTTCCAATTGTTTTTCACAGATAAAAGAAAACGAAATGAGTGTCCAAAAAATACAAGGTTTAGCAGTTTTCAATAAAAATCGACAAAAATATTCTTCAGTTACTAATTTTAAAAAAAGATGTAAGAGTTTCTAATATTTTAGAAAAAATTAAAAACTTTACATAATAAATCCTATTTTCAGACCATTTTCGCACCCTTTGGCTGAAAATTTTGTTGTTGTTTGTTTTAGAAGGGGCGGACCGCCCCCATCCCGCCCCTTCTGACTACACCACACCACTGCCCGCGATTACCACAAAGTTGGCTCGGGCTCAGTTGACGGAAATAACCGAAAAAGGTCGGCAAAGCATTCCTCAATGTTTTTTTTTTTTGTTTTTTTTTTTTTTTTCACGAACGCACTGTCTGTTTTTAGCTAATACGAATCTATAAAGGCTACTTTGTTTTTTATAAATTGGAAGAAATAAAACAAATAATTTTAATTGCGCAGGTTAGGGTTTAGGGTTGGGTTAGATACATGTTTGTAATTTTATTTATTGTATTTCCGTGTGTTTCCTGTTTATAATTTTCTCGTAGAGGTTTAATGTTTCGCAATGAGTCGCTTTAATGGTTAGAGTACTTGGAAAAATCAATTGTAAAAGTGATATTCTCCTGAAGGTTGAAGGTTCAATTCTTGGTGTAGCCGCTTCTGTTTATGGCCGTCAGCATCCGAGCAGATCCGAGAAATTTCGGTAAATGCAGAAGTAGCGAATAATTGGTGATAGTGTTGATTGGTAATCTTTTATACCAATGCATGGAAACAGTAAAAGAAAAAAAAACTAAAAAACATCGAAAATCAAAACAAATACTGGTATGAAAACACCCAATAAATGTCACGGTGATATTTATTGGTTGTGTTTCTCTCAGTAGTTTATTTAATAATAGGCTTTTTACTTATTTTAAAGTGTTTTACTTAAGTAGTGTAAAGTCCGTCGACTCATAACGAAAACTAAAACAGTTGTCTGATTAGAGCCATAGTTCAGTCTCGATAATCGTTCAAAAATCGAAAATAAACAAAATACTAGTAGAACTTTACATTTTCACACAAATGTGTGTGTGTGTGTGTGTGTCCGTGTGTGTGTGTGTGTCCGTGTGTGTGTGTGTGTGTGGGTGTGTGTCCGTGTGTGCTTTGTGTGTGTGTGTCTGTGTCCGTGTGTGTATGTGTGTGTGTGTCTGTGTCCGTGTGTGTGTGTCCGTGTGTGTGTGTGTCAGTATGTGTGTGTGTGTGTGTGTGTCCGTGTCCATCTCAATAAAATCGTAAAAGAAGACATAAAACTGCCGTGTAACTCTGATGCCATTACAATAACGTAAAAAAGACTTTTTCTTAATCATTTTAGTTGAATTTAATTGGTGTAAATGTTGACAATTAAGCAGTAAAGATGGCGTCTCCTAGTGACGTCACGTCCAGTAAAGTAATTTCAGAAAACGTTGCTGTTATTGCCGCAAGGGAAAGAGAATTAAAATGAAGGAAGTACAATAAAAATGAGTTAGGATGATTTTTAAGATAGATAGACAGACAGATAGGTGGATGGTGGAGAAAAAATATACAGATAACTTGAGAATTAGAAATATAAATAAATGGGCAATGGAAACAAGTCAATGATAACAAGTCAATATATATATATATATATATATATATATATATATATATATATATATATATATATAAGCTGTATATATATATATATAAGCTGTATATATATATATATATAAGCTATATATATATATAAGCTGTATATATATATATATATATATATATATATATATATATATAAGCTGTATATATATATATAAGCTATATATATATATATATATATAAGCTGTATATATATATATAAGCTATATATATATATAAGCTGTATATATATATAAGCTGTATATATATATAAGCTGTATATATATATATAAGCTGTATATATATATAAGCTGTATATATATATATAAGCTGTATATATATATATATAAGCTGTGTATATATATATAAGCTGTATATATATATATATATATATATATAAGCTGTGTATATATATAAGCTGTATATATATATATATATATAAGCTGTATATATATATATACAGATAAGCTGTATATATATATATAAGCTGTATATATATATAAGCTGTATATATATATAAGCTGTATATATATATATATATATAAGCTGTATATATATATATATAAGCTGTATATATATATATATAAGCTGTATATATATATATATATAAGCTGTATATATATATATATATAAGCTGTATATATATATATATAAGATGTATATATATATATATATTAGCTGTATATATATATATATATATATTAGCTGTATATATATATATATATATTAGCTGTATATATATATTAGCTGTATATATATATAAGCTGTATATATATATAAGCTGTATATATATATATATAAGCTGTATATATATATATATAAGCTGTATATATATATAAGCTGTATATATATATATATATATATATATATATATATATATATATAAGCTGTATATATATAAGCTGTATATATATATATATAAGCTGTATATATATATATATAAGCTGCATATATATATATATATATTAGCTGTATATATATATATATATATATATATATAAGTATATATATTAGCTGTATATATATATATATATATAAGTATATATATTAGCTGTATATATATATATAAGTATATATATTAGCTGTATATATATATATATAAGTATATATATTAGCTGTATATATATATATATATATATTAGCTGTATATATATATATATATTAGCTGTATATATATATATATATATATATATATATATATATATATATTAGCTGTATATACCTGACGTTGCCAGGTTGAAACATATTGGAGGGCGGAGTGTTTAGTCACATACTATTTAAGATACTCCGAATATCCAAACCTGTTACGATTTTCCTGAAAGTGGACCGTATGCTGGATTTATGGAAACATAAAAAACATCTATTTTCGTCTATGAAACTTAAACAGGAAATAACCCTCATAGCGTGAATGGAAAGTAACTCTTAAATAAATAAACTTATTTTTGTTTTAAAAGTTAATTTGTATTGGTTAATAATAATTGAAAATAAATTAAATTACAAAATAAATTAAATGAATCAACTTTAAACAAGTCAAAAAATATATGATCACCCGGCTGATTTTCCTCATTTAAACCCCTGGCCTGATGCAAAACATCAGGGTAAAACCGCCAAATGGCACCGTTTTATGGCAAAAAACAGCTTATCCTGCCTTGACAGAGTACAAAATAGACTTCGTGGCTTGGTGAGGGATGCCCTCTTCTCTTCCCTGCAACCTCTTTCGCACAGAAGAGACGTAGCGAGCCTATCTTTGTTCTATCGTTATTTCCATGGCAAGTGCTCGTCTGAGCTCCATTCTCTGGTCCCCCCTCGCCAATCTTTTTCAAAAGACACCCGACTAGCTGCAACCGCCATCAATAATTTCCCCCACTCCTTATCTGTTTCTAAATCAAAACGTGGATTCCATGAACAAAGCTTCTTTCTTAGAACTGCACGCCTGTGGAGCTCTGTTCCGCTTGCCTGTTTCCCTCCCGACTTACACCTGAATGTTTTCAAGTCCAACACAAACAAATTCCTGATGAACCGCCCCCTTAAGTAATGACACTTTATCAGTTCTCCAATACTATTACTACACTATCCCATTGATTACTGTACACACAATAACCCTTATCCCCGAGTGGCTTTTGGGCCTTGATAAGTGGTGAACTCCCTGTAAAAAAAAATACCTTTGTTCTATAACAAAGCCGAGCAATAGCGGATTTTATGAAACTGGGCAATATCGGGTTTTCGAGAAATACAAAGAACGGTTTTTTAGGTAAACGCGTTCCATTTTTAACTGGTGACGTAGGATGATGTAAGTTAAAGAAAACAAAGAAACTTTCGATTTGTGCAATGTTAATAAAAACGTTTTGTTTTGTGTAAAAAAAAAACGATAACGCAGAGAAACATTCACCTGTCAGTAGAAGCAGTTGTTGACATTCTTTTGTCGTCGTTACAACCCGCCACCCTGTCTCTCCCACCTCGCTTTTTCTCTCCATAACCACAAGCTCGAACTGTCAAAATAAAGGCATTTTGTTTAGATGGTTCCTTTTTTGTTATTGTAAAACAAATATTGTTAAGTTTTGAGACATTGTGTTGACAAAGATGGCGGCGTAGTTCAGATCAGTAACCAAGATGGCGACCAAGAATCAAATGTGGTCCGTGGCGTAGTTAACCTCTTAAGTTCTGAGATATTGTGTTGAACAAAGATCGCGGCGTAGTTCAGATCAGTAACCAAGATGGCGGCTAAGAATTAAATGCGGTCCGTGACGTAGTAAACGGCGAACTTGTATTTAGTCGTTACGGCCCCGACCTTGGCATTATCTACTGCCAAGGCCTTATTTGGGGTCCGTAACAACTTAGGCACCAGGGCCAGTAGGGGGAAGTTGGGAAAAATAGGGGTCTTTGCTAGTCCTAGGCTAGACTTGCGTTTGATAGCAAGTGCTTTATTAAGTAAAACCTACACTAGAGTTTCTATCACGCACTAATTGCATAACCGCCTTACATTCTTACCAGGACCTACTTAAAATAACAGCTCCCCAGCTTACACGGATGGCGGGCGACATTCATGCTGAAAAAATTTAAAAACAGATATATACAGGAACAAAATAAAACTTATTTATATACAAAATAAAGTACTAATTTTTTTTTCTCTTTTTTTTTTTTTTTTTTTTTTTTTAAATAATGGGGGTGAGATGATGGGGAGGGGGGCAAACTAGAAAACACCCAAAAAGAAAGAAAAAGAAAGCAAATAAACAAAATGCCTATGGGGGCAGGTTAGTAAGGGACCCTCCCTACCTAACAGCTGGTCTGTCGTGTGAAACGCCCACTGTCTTCCGCTCCTCTCCCCCGGGGGGAAGAGGTGAAAGCAAGCAGGACGTTCCCTAGAGGGGAGTGGAGGATCTAAGGGTTTTGTGAGAAAAATAATTTTGGGGTCGGGGTAAACAGGGATGGATGGCGTCTTCCAAGATTAAGTGCGTAATGGGCAAAAATAGGCCGGGGACAAAATAAAACAAGTGGACTGGGCATCTTTCGAAACTCTCTTAGTGCCAATCTAACGAAAAAATAAAAGACTACGGGAACAGGATCAACATGCATACTACCCTAGTCTAGGCCCTAATAAAGCATAAGCTATCCACTCTTGGTGGTTACACACCTACCTAACCTACTCCTACCCATCGTATAAGGTTAACCTTATATTACTTTACATAAGGGGCTGGGTTCCGAGAAAACCAAACCTCAGCACCTTAGGAACAATACCACTAGGGTGGAAACACGAACTCGAACCTAGCTCCTCGTCGGATGCACAAACTAGTGTTGTGCACCCATCTCCTATCAAAGTCTATGCGGGACAATCTCTTCAAATCACATCTGATTTTTATTTTAAGTTGATGCTTAAAATAAACAACCAGATCCTGATCGGAAAAAGATCGCCCCTCATAGACAATGCCCAGACGTGTATACCACGTCACTAACCGAGTTACCAGTAGGATTGCTAGAAACACCAACCGTTTCTCCCTGTCAAACGGCGGGTCCACATTGTCGACTACGTACGCTAAATCAAGTGGCACCGACCACTCGGGGTCGATGCGAGCCATTACCCCTTCGACATACTCCCAGAGACTCCGCACCCCGCTGCAAAGAAAGAACGCGTGTTCTCTCGTTTCCTCCTCCTCTTCATCATTGCAGCGTGGGCACGGGGGATAATATTCGCTATCCCTACAATCCCTGGCTAGTCTGCCAAAGAGTGGCAGCGCGTCCCGGACTAGCCTCCACGTTATTGAAAATTCAGAATTATTGATGTAGCTACTGGCAGGCGCCCAATTCCAAAGCGAGAGAACTTCCCCCCTCGACAGATGTAGCCGCTCCACCAGCGGGTTTTTTGCAGTCCCCACCACTAATTCCTCATATAGCCTCCACCTAGGCCGTGCAAGGTCCCTGGACCCCGGCAATGCCCTAAGGGCGGTTCGGCATTCGGTCAGGAAACACCGTTCCCCCGCCGGTCTTTTGCGACCTTCAGCGACAGGGGCGGATATGAGCCGTGGAAAAGCCTGTTCCACGGCTGGTACCCATTGCGTTTCCTCCATCAGTGTCCGACTCAGGAACGCCAATCTTTCTGCATGTTTATGGCTTTGCAGATCAGGCATCCCCAAGCCTCCCTCGCTAAGCTTCTGCGTACAGACCTGTTTGCGGACAAACAGCTTTCCTCCCTTCCATAGCAGTTTGAAAAGGAGGCGCTCTAAAGCCTTACAGCGATCCGCAGGCAGGGGAAGAACAGATAAACGGTAAAGGATCAAAGGAAACACATACGTAGCACATGCCTCCGCGCGACTCTTTAAGGACAATTTCCTCCGAATCCAAGTCCCAACCGACGACTCGACCTTAGTCTGTACTTCCGACCAATTCTTGTCCAACTGGAGGTCCGGCCCGAACCACACACCGAGGATCTTTACTGGGTCATCAGTCCAGCCGAACACACCTGGAAGCGAGTTTACCCCGGTCCAGGCGCCCAATCGCAGGCCAACGGACTTGCTGCGATTGATCACGGCCCCTGTAACAACTTCATACTCAGCAATCGCCTCTATAACCGCTCTAATATCGCTACGCCGAGCAGCGAACATGGTGACGTCATCGGCGTACGCGGACACCCTGGCAAATTTGCCGCCAGGCAGAGCTATGCCGCGCAGGACTGGTCTCGCCGCCTCGTCCCTTAATTTGCGAAGGAAGGGCTCCAACGCCAGGACATACAGCAGAGGCGACAGCGGGCAACCCTGCCGCACCGACCGGGAGACCCCAAAGGGCTCCGACAACCTACCATTTACCTGCACCACTACCGCGGGATCACGATACAGGGCGGAGATCCACTTGCGGAAGTCCGGACCAAAGCCGGCGGTTTCCACAACAGCCCTCAGGAACCCATGGTCCACCCTGTCGAATGCCTTGGACTGATCTAAATTGATCAGCGCGGCTTCAGCGTCGTCTTCTAAACCCTCTATGATCGTGCGAATCAAGTCCAGATTGTTCTGAATTGATCGACCCTTCACAGCGTAGTTCTGATCCGGTTCGACCAAGTCACCGATAACAACCTGCAGTCGGTTCGCAAGAACGCGGGCCAAAATCTTGAAATCTGCGTTAAGCAGAGTAATGGGCCTATAATCGTCTAGATTCCCCCCTCCATGTTGGTCCCCCTTCTTCAGAAGCGTGACCATTCCTTTGGTTACCTGCCTCGGGATCGAATCCTGGGCAAATTAGTGGTTAAACACGCCCGTTAGAAGGGGCACAAACATGCGCGACAGCCTCAAGAACAATTCGTAGGGCAAACCATCAAGCCCCGGAGATTTGTTGTGGCCAACCTGCTTCAACGCAGTAATGACCTCACGCTCCGTAACCATTCCCTCGCAGCTAGCCGCTCGGGCCGCAGTAAGGCGGGGCGAGCCAGCTAAATAGCCGCCAAACTCCTGGCCGCGGAGTCTGGGTAGTTGGGTGAAGCGTTCCTCCAAATGTTGCCGAAACCCATTGCAGATCTCCCGTGCCGACACGAGAGAGCGCCCTTCCAGGTTTTTCACCTCCCGAATGTACCCATCCGAGCCACGTCTTAGAGCAGCCTTACGCTCAACAGCGTCAACATTCACGGCTTCGTTGGAGACTCTGTTTAACCTAGCCCTAACTACTTGACCTTCATATCGCTCGCTTGCCAAGCGATTGATGTCCCCCTTAACTAGAGCTAGATCTAGTGAATCCCCCCCTGCCATCACCCGAGTCAGTCTATCCTCTAGGTGCCTTTTGGTCCAAGCCCTATCTAGCGCGAGGCGTTGACTGTATTGGACACAAAAGTGCCTAATGGTGACCTTAAGTTTAACCCACCAGCTACTCCCGGTAACCACCCCCACTAACTCCCTCTGAATTAGTGTTGTCAGCTGCTCCCGAAAGTCGTTCGACTCCAACAAGAAGACGTTCATCTTCCAGTAGCCCGCCAACCTAGGCCTATTACCTAATTTCAAACGGGCCAACACAAGTTTGTGGTCCGAATGACCTAGCCAGTGGAACGTGGGACAAGATAGGAAATCTACGTCGCCCCTTCTAATTAACATCTGGTCCAAGTATGTACTCGGACCGGCAGCCGAACTAGATTGCCACGTCCACATCTCCCTCCCTGGGTGATCCAGACGGAACCTGTCGACTAGATCGCTCGAGGCCATAAAGCCAGACAGGGTGTTGTCACACCTTTCCAACCCACTAGCCCCCCCGACCTTATCTATCTTGGGGTCCAGGATGGCATTCCAGTCCCCCATTAGCACTACCCGCTCCGGACCCGAAGAGAGAAACACCTCCACCTGCCGAAAAAAGGAAACCCTCTCGCTTTGGATGTTGGGCGCATAAACTGCCACTATCCGGAACGCGCCGCTTTTAACGGCAACATCGACCACGACCAGCCTCCCATGAGCGTCCGCGTGAACAAGCGTAACCGTCGCAGCCAGAGTGCGACTCACTAGTACAGAAACCCCCCGACTATGGAGGCTGCCATATGCTGAGTAAACATGAACATCGTCTACCAGCACATCGCAGTCCCCATCCCCAACAAAGTGGGTTTCTTGTAGGGCAGCTACGTCTACCTCAAGGGCCACGAGATCCCTCAGCACGCGAGCAGCCTTGCTTCGAGATCTCATGCCCCTCGCATTAAAACTAGCTAGGTTCAAGGCCATGTTTCCCTAACTAGTAATATTCCTCTACTAAGGGTCTAAAGTCCTCGGGAGTGAGGACGTCGAAGGCCTGACCAAGACTGCCCGTGAGCAGGTCGGACGTAAGCCGTCCGTCTCGAGCCAGGCCCCCCACGTCCAAGGGGAACGTCATTTTCAGTGCCCTATAGAGGGAGGGGTGAACATAAAGAGGGACCCTCCCCTCGCATTGGGTATTTATCTTACTCAGTGATGGGTGCTCCCCGTCCACTAGTTTGAGGCCTTTGAATGCTGTTTTTGCCTCCTCCACCATTCTCCAGAGCGCTTTCGCTCTTCCTCCCCTATTCACCGGGACGAACGTAATTAATGACGGAGGGTCCGGAAAGTTTCTTGGGTCAGTGACTTCCTTTTTATCAACCTTTGAGAGGCTTTCTAGTTCTTTAAGGTACCTCCTCTGCCTTCCGTTGAGGTCACTGACCGTGTTGCTTAAGTCGGCTTCACAAACTCTTTCCCCGGGCCAGAAAGGGAACTTTCTGGTTTTTTCCGCTCTTGTTGCTGCCGACTTTTCTACTTTCTTTCCCGGGGCTTCTTTTTCTGCACTCATTTCAACTGGTTCGGGTGTTTCAACTGGTTCGGACGTTTCTGCTGGAGCCTCCGAATGCTCCGTTTCACTTGTTGGTGTGGTGAATAGAGGAGGGGTTGGCTGAACATCCTCTTGGGGGGTTGGTCTTTTGGAGATTCAGTAGGCTGGTCTTTTTTTTCTCTTTTTTCTTGCTGCTTGTCATCCCCTCCGTCGCTCTCTGATCCGGATGACCTGCTGCTAATCTTTCTCTTTGTAGCCGTTACTACTGGTCTTGCTTCTGCTCGTGGAGCCGGTTCCGCTTTTCTCCCCTTCTTTGATACCACCGTACTCCATTTTGTAGTGGTATCTACCTCCATCGGGGGCGCTATAGTCTGGCTCTGAGCTGGTCCTTGTTTACTGGTCTCTGCTGTTTTCTTTTGAGGGCAGAATCTGGCCACGTGCCCTGGTTTTTGGCATTGCCAACATTGTGGTCTTCTGCCCTCTACGATGACCACCATGGACCAACCCTCGCATGTCAACTGGGCGGGAATTTCATGGAACTCCTTCCTTGACAGCCGCATCAGAAATTTATATTCCCCTGTTCTAATATTATGGGGGCCTTTCACTGCTTCCACTTCCTCAACTTCCCCGTACTGGGACATGATGGCCCCCAGCTGGTCTTCTTCTAAGAAACAGGGGACTCCTGAAATTGTCACCGATGTTCTCCTTTTAGACAAATATTCTGGTCTGATGCGGATGTCCCGCCATGTGAGATCCCCTCTTGCCAGTTTCTGCGCCTCTTCTTTTGTCGGCAAGAGGACCTCCCACATGGCATTAAATCTTCTGACGGCGTATTGGGCCGGGATCTTGACTTTGCCCAGGAGTTCCATCATTCTATCTTTCGGGACGCCTTTAAGTCCCTTTCCTTTGGCGTCCAACGTTAGTAGGGAGACGGAGCGCTCCCTTATTCCTTCCAATGTTTCTGGGACCACTTTGATGTTATTCCCGTCCACGAGCTCTTTATATTTCGTTTCAAACAGCTGTTTGTAGTAAGCTGGGGACTTTGCCTTCCTCTCCTTTGGTCCCCAGCTCAGCTGTTCACCCGTGGACTGGACTCCTGCCGACGCTGCTACTGCTTCTGCCACCGTCTTTGCCTGCGGTGTTCGCTGGCCTGCTAGGATGGGTGAATCCGACAATACGAGGGCTGGCCATTCCTCCTTTTCCACCGGCTCCACGCTAGTGTATCCCCCCGTCCCCGGGGAGCACCCCTCTAACCTGAACACCTCCATGGATCTCGCCTTCCTCATCCCTTCCACTGATCTATCCCTCGGGCTGCTTCTCTCGGACCGTGACCATTGCTTTGCTCGTCTCCTTTTATTTTTCACCTTCCACGGCCCGCCTGGAGTCTCTTCAACAAACTTTCGCCAGGCCTCCACCTCCTGCTCCCTGGTTGTGGCTATACCCGAGGCTGGGGTTATCCATGGTCTCGACACCGTTGACCTGGGGGTATCTTCCTCGCCCGCAACCCTGCCGGACGCTACTGCTCCTGGGGTGCCTATTGGTGTGGCAACCCCCGAAATCAACCACGGCGCAACCGAAAACGACCCTTCTGAGTTGGGGGTGGCGATCCCCGGAACCGCACCGGCACTCGACCCTTCCGAACTGGGGGTGGCGACCCCCGAGACCCTTCTCGACACAAAACCCTTCTCGGCACCTACACCTGGGGCGCCCCCCAAGATGGCAGGAGCAGCGGCCTGCTCCATCTATTTTGATGGCCCAAGGCCCAACTAGATGCCCGCCGATTTGGAAGCCAAGGGGACCTTCGCCTAAAAAGGCACGTCGGTTTCCCTTGGTCCTGCCGGCTGCTTAAGCACTAGCTGGACCCCGGACTACCTGCAATAAAAACGAAAACAAGAACAGTTAGTAATTTGCCCGAGGGCAATAACAAAAACAATCAGAATGCAACAATGAAAAGCAAAACTTTGCTGGTCCAAATCCCCAAGAAGGGGCTGGTCCTTGCGAAGTCAAGCGTAAAAAAAAAGAACTCGGACTCTTAGAGCGTGGACTGCAGTGTGAACTTTAGTCTTGGCCGGCAGAGACCGAGCGTTGCCGTCACTAACGAGGAGTTGGCGGCGAACTTATTGAATCCAAAATTCGACAATTTTTATACTAATTTTGGGACGTTTTCATTGGTTGTTTAGCACAGCCGTCGTTTATAAAAATGATTGGCGAATTCATTCGTCTCATACCCCCCACCACTTCGTCTGATGGGGAAGGTCTCCTAGCAACTTCGGCTGCAGGGAGACAGGGTAGTACAAGTCAAGGATTCGTCACTTGACACTCAGCCAAACAGGTGAGGGGCCGGGAACTGGCCCACCACCTGTTGGACTGAGGTACACCGCCTGGGTAATACCTAGGAGGTCCACCCTCCCAGGCCTTGCCACCGGGCTTTCCGGTGGGGCAAGTTTATTGCTTGCTGCCTGAGGCGCCTCGACCGGGGAATGCTGACGGGGTTACTCGGGCAATTTTTAAGGGGAGCCTGCGGGGTTCCCACTTTCCGGCCTTGTGCCACATATTGCTGATGTGGGCAGCAATTAAATATTTACCCCCATTACAAGTCAAAAACATTTTACAAATATACATTCGTACGCATTGTAAAAACGGAGTTGAAGATTTCATAGATTCATGTCAAGACAGACTCGCTCGTTATGCTGCATAGGGGCCATATATATAACAATGATGGGGGGACATTTATACAGTTCTGGGATGTTTCTTATAGCATATATTAGCGATGAGAGAGGGTGATAGATGCACAGTTCTTATATTTCTTGTAACACATATAGAGAGGAGGAGGAGGAGGAGGAGGAGGAGAGATATTCTTGGGAGAGTTACGCAATGTTCATAATAAGATGTTTAACACATTACCTTTTTGATTTGTGGAATGACGACACATGACAACAGTTACAAAATATCGATGGTGATTCTTTATTTCATTGGACTGGTCGAGTGATGATGACGTCAGGAATTCACATTTGTTCAACATAGTTTAATCTTTCTACCCGTCGCTTCCAAAGGGGCAGCTGACCACTGACTGCCAACTGACTGGCCCTCCTGATCTCTGCTGACTAGCAGACTCAACTGTTCTGCTTCAACTGCTGCCCTGAGCTGACTAACTCTAGCTCCTATATTGAGAATTTCTCTCTTGCTATGACGTCAGACGTGTGTTTCCCAACGTGACCAATTCACGTGGTTAAGCACACGTTTTTCTAAACACACTTTTGACAAAGAATTCTCAACTGGCCCATTTTTTTAACCTAACCTTTTTTTTACAATATATTTTTAATTTGTATTGTTCATTCTTTTTAGCTGACATTTTTAATATTCAGTTTCATAAAAGAATGAACAATCAATTCTTTTTACAATATAAACAATATCTAACTATTTATAATAGACTTTAACAATAGACCTTTTTAACATTCACATTTCTAACATTCTATTTCTTAACCTTGCTTACAAGGTTCGAGTCTCGGCTTATTCTAATCTCACTTTCATCCATCTAATGTTCTTATTTACATGGAAAGGAACAGCCCCCTTTCCTGTAAAAGTTATATAACCACTTGTCCAGCCAACTTAACAACAGATTTGATGTAAGTCTTCCGTTTTAGGTCGGGGTTAATGTAACATTTTCAATACCAAAATAAAAGCAAACATCTAGACATACATCCGGGTGTTTATACATGATGATCTTTTACGCGCTTTCCGCTTCTCTTTGTCGCTAGGCCGCGTTTCTATCCACGATTAACAGTTTACTACTACAGAAAGATTCCAAGTAAATCGAAATTACAGATTTCAGTAAAGCAAATCTCCCTAACGAAAATAGTGGCCACACATAATCATAAGTAACATCACGCATATGTTTTTGAAGTGCATTAGGGATATACTAACATTTTTTTTTTCTATGCAAAATTTGAATCGATGATCTTGTTAGAAAATAAGAAAATTGAATATGTATTAGCCAAAGACAATGAATAAACCAGCGTTTTTTTTTAACCTTTGCCTATTATTTATAATATACTACAAAAACTGCTACTCAATACTTATATTTGTGTAAAAAAATTTTTAATAACAAAATAATCGTCTTTATACATACGTTCTGCTTTTATACAAACTTTCTTCTTTTACAGTCGATTCCTTTCAGCATCGCCGTTTCTCTTCGCTGCATTTCATAAATGGCTGTCAATCGTCTCGTCTGTTTAACTAATAAAACTCTTTTCATTACCGCTGTTGCTTGGCCCTCTCGGTGGGACATTAGAATACACCGACTGCCCCCTGCAGAGGGTAAAAGTCCCTCAATGGGGGTCCTGGATATGACCTTAAACTATATCCAGTAGTGAGGCCCCAGCTTGCGGGCTTTGAGGAGTGTGGAGCCACCCTTTAATTACCATTGCTCCCAGGTCCACTCTGACCCGGAGTGGTAGTACCTGTTAGGGTTCCAACTATGGGTTAAATAGAAACCGACGTGAAAACAACAAATATATTCTATTAAAAAATTTTTCTTCAAAATCTTTGGATTCGGCATTAAATAACCCGAAAAGGGTTGATATGCCGTAAAACAAAAACAACCAACTAACAAATTTTTTGCAACTGTAAAAATAAGCTTCTTTTCACACAAAAAGATGACAAAAGAAGACGTCTGCTATGAGTTTTCATAAATGGTTTCATTTGGAGAGAATTGACACTGGAGAGGGAAACTAATGTCATCTTAAAATAGTTTGCTTTTTAAAATTAACGAAATGAGATATGCAGACGGACAGAGAGTCGAGGTAACATTCCAATAAGATTATTTCTACATTATTGGCCGTGGATCGTTCGCATAGCTTCTACCGAGAGACTCATCTGAAAACCTTTGATTCTCTCAGCTCGAAAAAATGTCATTCGTCATTGTTAGACTTTGTTTTGCCTACCGCTTGACCTGTCGCCCCTGCTTTGTCATCCATCTTTCATTCAAAGCTGAGATCGATTCTGTTTTACAGATATGGATTATTCTGACATGCACTAAGAGTGACTCTTGTCGAAATTCATACTAGTTAACCTAGTCGTTACTGACATAGAATCTAACGGTAAGAGTCGGTCCTAAGAGCTTAACAAGATAGATGGCTTCCTTGAAAAGAGAGTTATTCATTTCAACAGGTGAAATGAGTATCCGAGTGATGATGGTGAAAAGAGAGGAGTTTAGCTTTAGAGGCGTTAAAAGTGACAAGACATATCCCCCCACTGCACCACATGTTCAAAATCGAAAAAGAGGATGTCAGAAAGGTCTTGGTCATCAGTGATCCTCGATGTGCTGCCATAGCTGGTTGTGTGGTCCACGTAGATATCAACGAATAATCTTATGATATGATTTGGAAGATCACTTATGAAGATCGGGAAGAGGATAGAGCCATGACGGAATATCTGGGTTAACATTTTGAACTTTGAACTTCTGCTCGTACTTTAATAAGAGAAAAGATTTTTAGGGCATTTTCAGATATAAATTCGCCCATATTATTTGTAATCTTCTCTCCTCTTGAGTGTGATTTTCACAACGTTTCGACAGAAGTAACTTCCGACCTTCTTCAGGTGTTTCTTGTTGAACTGGAGAATTTGGACAAAATTTCGAACGGAATTCTTGATTTATATAACAGAGGGTAGCATGCTCTCGTTCCGTCAGCCATGGCAGAATAGAGGCCCTAAGTAATTTGTCGCCCACTCTAAGAATTGAACCTTTAACCTTCAGGAGAATATCACTTTTACAATTGGATTTTTCCAAGTACTATAACCACTGTGCTATGGATCAAGATGAGAACAGTAGTCCAAAGATTCCAAATAACACGAATAACCAATCCTCATCTCAAAGAAACGTAAATTGATTCAGCCAAGAGAGAGGGGAGGGGTCAGACAGAACTACCAGAAATCCTTCACTTTTCCCACTTGCACCAGGCCTTGGGGCGAGCAATCGATTCACACATATGAGGATGTCCTGTCTAACTGAAGAAAAGATCCCGTTACTCTCTAATGTAAATGGAGTCATTTCTCGACTTCCTCCAGTTACTGATGTCACCCTGACCTCACACCCATCAATGATTCGACGAGGTCGTTGTTTGAAACAAATAATCCATTATTCTTTCATTCTAAAATGGGGGTCTAAGTCTGTGAAATTAGAAATGGTAAGAGAATGGCGTAAAGAATCGATCAACTCATAAACAGGCGTCTGTTTGGTCAGTTACCATAGCAACAAAGGTTTTCGTTCGACGAAATTAATGGTTTTATTTAGCAGCAATGTTTAAAACTGATTTATTTATTTATTTATTTATTTATTTTGTAACAGACATCGTCGACATCTATATATATAAAAGTGAAAATGTATGTATGTATGTGTGTATGTTTGGATGTCTGCTAAAAACTTTCGACAGACGCAACGAAAATTCACAAACTCGGTATCACAGCGAAGCTCCATCCTTTGCTCGAAAAATATCGAAAAATTGGCCAAAAACGTTAACTTTTTCACCCCGAAATCGACAATTTTCGACAGGGTCAACAAAAACGGTCCTCTCGTGACAATGACCGATTCTACGCATGCGTCAGATGACGTCGTGAACTGATTTACTTTAAATAGTTGAAAAACGGAACAAATTTCATGTACGTCGCGTTAGCTCAGTTGGTTAAGGCCTTGGTTCATTATCTAAACGTTTTGGGTTCGAATCGTGGTGTGAGATTTTTTAAATTTAAATATTGAACCAGTGTTATTTAAGCCATTTTTCACGTAACGTTCGTTTTTCTGCTTTTTTTCCTTTTTTAATTCGCTTATTCTTAGCGACACCCAAAAACACCCGGGTAAAGCCATTTTTCACATGTTCATTTTTCTGTTTTCATCGTTCGTTTGCCTTACGTTTTTTGTGTGTGTGTGTGTGTGTGTGTGTGTGTGTTTTTTTTTTTATTGTTTGATCGCCGCGTAGCGGGGAAAACAGAAACTAGCTTCTGCAACTTGACGTTGCTAATTTCGGTTTATAAACGTCAACTTAACACACTTATCAATTCATCTGTTCCCGTGGTCGAGATTGTTAGGTCACAGGGGGGGTTCCATTTCCTTTCCACCTCAGCGTCAAACGTTCGGGGTTCAAGCCGACCTTTATACTAAAACTATTTTTTTTTTTTACACCTCCAAACAACCGGCCAATGTTTTTTTTTAACAGGGTTGTTTTAATCTACCCCCCACCAACACACACCTCCAAACACTCGGGCAACGCCGGGTACCCCCGCTAATCTATAATATAAATCTCTGCTTTAATGTATGTATGTATGTATACTTATGTTTGTATGTCTGCCTAAAACTTTTGACAGAAGCGACGGATTTTAACGAGATCGGTATCATTTTTAAGATCGACCCTTCGGACAACAAATATCGAAAAATTGGCCCAAAACGTTAGTTCCTTCACCCTCAATTGGGCACTTTTTACAGGGAGGGGTTGCTTTTTCCGCCGATAAACATTCGCCACTTCCGGTTTGGCAATGGGCGCAACAGCTAACGCTGTACGGGTTCGAGCCTGCCTGCCTACTACCACATTTTTATTTTTTTTATTTTATTTTATTTTATTTTTTGCTCAACCAAGACCCTTACACACACCTCTACTTTCTTTTCCGCTTTCGCGTCACGGGTCGAGCCTGTCTGCCTGCTACAACTTTTTTTTTCTCAGCACACACCTACGGACACCCAGGCAACGCCGGGCAGCCAGGCTAGTCTATAATATAAATCTCATCTGTCTGTTTTAATGTATGTATGTATGTATGTATGTATGTATGCCTGCCTAAAACTTTTGACAGAGGCGGCGGATTTTCACGAGATTGGTATCGTTTTGAAGTGCGACTCTTCGGACGACAAATATCGAAAAATTTACTAAAAACATTAATTCTTTCACCCACAACTGGGCACTTTTCTATAGGAAGGGGTCGCTTTTTTCGCCGATATTTTCGAAAGTCATCCCCTCTTTTTGATTTACTAGCCTTAATTTAAACATTCGCCACTTCCGGTTTGGCGACGGACGCAACAGCAAAAACGTCATGTTTTCTTTTTTTTTTCACGTTCTTTTCCTCTTCGCGATACGGTTCGAGCCTGCCTTCCTACTACCACTTTTTTTTTTTTTGCTCTACACCTCCAAACACCCGAGCAACGCCGGGCATCTAGGCTAGTTTATTTATTATTTTTGTTAAGTTCTCTTAGATTGAAAGCTGATAGTATTTTAGTTACATTTAATTTTTACTTTTATTTTTTTTACTTTCATTTGTTCACTAGCCTGGTTGCCCGGGTCTTTCGAGTTGTGTTTTGAGCAAAAAAAAAAAAAATGGTAGTGGGTAGGCAGGCTCGAACCCATACCGCGAAGGAGGAGAAGAACGTGAAAAAAAGTGACGTCTTTGCTGTTGCGTCCATCGTCAAACAGCAAGTTGCGAGCGGTTAAATTAAAGCTAGTCAATAAAAAAGAGGGGATGATTTTCGAAAATATCGGCGAAAAAAGCGACCCCTCCTTGTGGAAAAGTGCCCAGTTAAGGGTGAAGGAATTAATGTTTTAGCCAATTTTTCGATATTTGTCATCCGAAGGGTTGAGCTTCAAAACAATAGCTATCTCGTGAAAATCCACCGCCTCTATCGAAGATTTAAGGCATACATACCTTTAAACAGACAGATGAGGTTTATATTATAGACTAGTCTTAGTGCCCGGAGTTGCCGTTGCCCAGCTGTTTGGAGGTGTGTGTTGAGCAAAAAAAAAGTAGTAGGCAGGCAGGCTCGAATTTTTCGATATTTGTTGTCCGAAGGGTCGAGCTTCAAAACGATATCGATCTCGTGAAAATCTGTCGAATGTTTTAGGCATGCATGCATGTATACATACATACATACATACATACATACATACATTTAAACAGACAGGTGAGATTTATATTGTTAGATTACATTACTACTTTTGGCTTACATGTTTTAAACTAAATATACAAACTGATAAACCCATTTGATTCCGTTTTTAGCGGTTGAAAAGAGTTAAGAATTGAACATTTTCAACTTGGTAATCGTAAGTCAGTTTGAAGTGCTCATCTACAGATGCACGAATACATATTCATGTGCTAAGCATCGTTGATTTTTAAGGGTTTAATTTACATCTGTCCTTCGCTAATACGGAAATGAATACGGCCGGAAAGCACTTTTTTTTTTAATTTATTCTAGTTGATCGAATCAATCTTATATTTATATAGTAAAATGTGACCAAGTTTTAATAGTGATTTATTCAGAAATATTTGAAATATTTTTATTTTCAATAATTTTTTAATTTTATTTTTTTTTCATTTTATTCTCATTCATTTCTTTTCATTTTTAAAATAAAAATTATTTTCAATCATTTTTAATTTATTTTTTTCGTTTTATTCTCATTCATTTATTTTTTCATTTTTAGAAAGTAAATTATTTGCAATCATTTTTTAATTTAATTTTTTTCGTTTTATTCTCATTCATTTATTTTTTCATTTTTAAAATAAAAATAATTTTCAATCATTTTTTAATTTAATTTTTTTTGTTTTATTCTCATTCATTTATTTTTTTCATTTTTAAAATAAAAATGATTTTCAATCATTTTTCAATTTTATTTTTTTGCTTGTTTAATTCTCATTCATTTATTTTTTCATTTTTAAAATAAAAATTATTTTCAATCATTTTTCAATTTTATTTTTTTCGTTTATTCTCATTCATTTATTTTTTCATTTTTAAAATAAAAATTATTTTCAATCATTTTTCAATTTTATTTTTTTCGTTTTATTCTCATTCATTTATTTTTTCATTTTTAAAATACAAATTATTTTCAATCATTTTTCAATTTTATTTTTTCGTTTATTCTCATTCATTTATTTTTTCATTTTTAAAACAAAAATTATTTTCAATCATTTTTCAATTCTATTTTTTTCGTTTAATTCTCATTCATTTAATTTTTCATTTTTAAAATAAAAATTATTTGCAATCATTTTTCAATTCTATTTTTTTCGTTTAATTCTCATTCGTTTAATTTTTCATTTTTAAAATAAAAATTATTTTCAATCATTTTTGAATTTTATTTTTTTCGTTTAATTCTCATTCATTTATTTTTTCATTTTTAAAATACAAATTATTTTCAATCATTTTTGAATTTTATTTTTTTCGTTTAATTCTCATTCATTTATTTTTTCATTTTTAAAATACAAATTATTTTCAATCATTTTTCAATTTTATTTTTTTCGTTTAATTCTCATTCATTTATTTTTTCATTTTTAAAATAAAAATCATTTTCAATCATTTTTCAATTTTATTTTTTTCGTTTAATTCTCATTCATTTATTTTTTTTTCATTTTTAAAATAAAAATTATCTTCATTCATTTTATTATTTCATTCATGTTTAAATAAAAATGTATTTTCAGTCATCTTCTTCCCATTTTATTTAATAAACTATTTTTTGTTTTCATTTTTTAATAAATCATTTTTTAATTCATTTTGAATATTTTTAATACATTATTTACATTCTATTTTTTTAAAATAAAGTATCATTCATTTTCATTTTTAATTACAAAAATTATTTTCAATCATTTTTTATTATTTATTTTATTTTATTATTTTAATTCTAATTTGTTTATCGATTATCCACCATTTTTCTCTCAGATTGCAATCGGATGCCAACGAAACTTTAACACATGTGAGCCGCACAGTCCGGTCAACTTGGAGTTCCGTAAAAATCCAGGTGGTCGAATTTGGGAACACATTCTACCTGTTTGCCTTCCTGACAACAACGTACTGATGAGTTGTCGGCCGGACATCCATCACAGGGCAAGCGCCCTGCATGCGGACGAATATCCCAGGTGGACCAGGTACACGTTGAAACTACCCGAAAAGCTACATTCTGGGTAAGCATGTTAATACGTTTTTTCCTTGTAACTTTTGGCGGGACGGGGACCTGTGGTGTGGTAATGACATGTATGAGAATTCATAGTCAGTAAGAATTAATAACTTCACTCGCAATCTAATTTCTATTCTCTACTTGAAATCATTGAAACGAAATGAATTGATAACAAAAAGAATCTATCTATCTCTATATATATGCATCTATCTCTCTCTCTCTTTCTATATATATATATATATATATATGTGTGTGTGTGTGTGTGTGTGTAATTATTTCCACAGCCAAATAACATCGCAGTCTACAAGAGCCATGATAGCCGACAAATCAGAAGTCCAAGACTCGAGTTTCGCCCTCATTTGGGCTTATCAGTTAGATATACCCGAACCCGAACAATTTCTTGTGTGCAGTGCGTTTGCTCAGTTGGCAGAGTGCTTGCCTCGCATGCAAGAGGCTCGGGTTTCAAATCCCGGGTTCGGATATGTCTAACTGATGAGCCCAAATTAGGGCGAAACTCGAGTCTTGGACTTCCGGTTTGTTGCCTGTCATTGCTCTTGTAGACTGCGATTTGTTGGACTGTAAAAATAATTATATAATCTCTCGCATTCTGAATATATATATATATATATATATTCTCACGCAGAAAATTGCCGAAATGCTTTTAAAAAAGTGGTAGGCGAAAGGTCTAGAGATTATGACAGATGAAGCAGAGTTTCGTAACCCAATTCGATCAATGGTCGGTTTAGCAATATGTGATCGGGCATTGTCGTGGAGGAAAATTGGGCCTTTTCTTTTCACTAATGCTGAATATTGTTGTCGAAGTTTATGATGCATTTCATATATTCGTAGACAATACTTTCCCGTCATAATGGTTTCGCCTGCATTCCAAAAACTGTAATAGACGAGACCGGTTGCAGACCACCAAACGGTCAACATGACCTTCTTTTGGTGCAACTCTGGCTTTGGGAAGTGTTGTAGAGCTTTGTCAGTGTCTAACCACTGAGCTGAGCATCGTCGGTTGTCATAAAGAACCTACTTTTCACCACAAGTTACAACCCGGTCGAGAAACGATTCGTTCTTGTTGCGTAAAAGAAGGGAAAATGACACTTCATAACAGCATTTCTTTTGGTTGCCGTTCAATTTCTGATGCACCCATTTATCAAGTTTTTCTTTTTTTTTTTTTTGTCTTTTCAATCTCTCTCAAGTTGTTGGAAATCGTCGTATACATTACGTCTAATTCAGAAGCAACTTCTCGAGCAGTTGTACGTAAATCTATTTCGACTAAGTCGACTAAGGCTCTTAATTGATCGTTGTCAACATCCGATGGCCGACCATTACGCTCATCGTCTTCAAGACTTTCGTCGCCGTCACGAAATTTCTTAAACCATCATTGTGCTATGCATTCAGTAGTGATTCCTGGACCAAACGCTTCATTGATATCGCGAGCTGTTTCAGCTTAAATTGAAATAAGAAAATTGTGCGAATTTGCTTTTTACCCCTCTTGGATTCAACGTTCTGAAAAGCAAACATTATTGTTTTAAAACGATTGTAATTCAAACGATTAAATAGAGCGAACCCCGCTCTTTAAAATAATATATAAAGTAAAGGTATTATAACGAAAACTTATTTGAAAATTCATCATTTGAAATCAAAATTTAAAATTCCGCAAGAACTTTCTTCTAAACCTAATATTTATCTCTCTATTTCTCTATCTTTTGTTTCTCTCTCTTTCACTTTCTCTCTCTCTCTCTCTCTCTCTCTCTTTGTATATATAACACTCTTCCGCTTTATCTCTTTCCTCTTCTGTCTTTATATATATATATATATATATATATATATATATATATATATATATATATATATATATATAATTTCTCTATTTCTCCCCGTTCTGTTTTAATAAGGGAATATTTCTGTGTCTATATTAAAATGGAATATTTTTTTCCTTTCCGTTTTATTATCATCAGTTATTATTGAGATTAAGCCTCTTCTTCTTCGATCATAAAAATAAACTTGCATACCTGATTATTGGAGGGGGCCGAAGGGGGCCGAAGGGGGCTTCAGGCTTGTGGTACTCTTTTCCTGCTGCCTGTTTTCCTCCTGCCTATAACTTTGATATTGTCCAATAGGCATCTCTTGTCTTTGTGAAAATCATTTTCCATTCTTGTTATCTCCTTGCATCAAGTGGTTTCACGCCTTGTCTTAAGCGATTGCCATATAAAAATAAACGTTCTTGCATTTGGAAATAATAGAAATATTTCATCGGAAGAGGGAAGAGGAAGTTTTACGGATATCATCACTCGTTGAAAATATATCCAAATAACCCCACCATCACTCACTACCTGGAGACTAATACAAACCTAGATTCGCCCCTTTAGTAGTTTGTATATTTTTATTAGTAATATTGTTTTTATGGTGTGCTTCTTTTTTTTTTTTTTTTTTCAGCACTACTCAGATCCGTTGGGTGCAGAAACATTGGGTTGGTACGACATCACCCCCTTGGGCCATAGATGACATTTACATTGGCGAGGCGTGTCCTGACATGTGCAATGGACGAGGAGATTGTCGCAACGGCCACTGCGTTTGTGACCCAGGAGCATATGGTTAGAAAAGAAAATATTGCTATTTATTTAAGATCAAATAGTTTTTTTTTGGGGGGGGGGGGGTGAAGGGGTTGTTTTTTTTTAAGTTTCTGGTCTTAAAATGACCGTTTAAAATTGATAGACCATTAAACGCAACCGATCAACTGATCAACCTATCAACCAACCAACCAACCAACCAACCAACTTCGCTTTCTCTCTCCCCCTCTTATATTTGTCTCATCTCTCTCTCTCTCTCTCTCTCTCTCTCTCTCTCTCTCTCTTTCACACACACACACACACACACACTCTCTCTCTCTCTGTCTATCGTCTCTCTCTCTTCTCACGCATACCTTTTGTGTTCTCTCTCTCTCTCTCTCTCTCTCTCTCTCTCTCCCTCCTTCCTATTTCTCGGCCTCTCTTCACCAACACCAATTTTTTACATGTATATTTTTATATTGTTTCTGCTTTCTTCCTCAAACGCAGGTAAAACCTGTGAACCTGCACGCGACAGTCTCCTGCAGCGCTTGATCGATTCTTTCGAAGGCGCCATCTACATGCACTACTGGGAATCTGTCCGTGGTGGCGGCATTGGAATCGGATGTGGCGCCCTGCGTCCGCACGCCCACGGCAAATCGTTGTATTTCAACGGGTGTGGTCAACGACACGCTGTTACGCAGCCATTAAATCTGTTTACCGGAGGGTTAGTTTGATTTTTTTTTTCTTCCATATTTTTAAAATTAAAACCCAGCGCGATCCTTAACACCTAAAAGTTTATAGAAAAAATTTGTATCTGGTACAGTTTGTGACCCGTGTTAAAACCGATGTTTCGTCGGTATCTTCTAGTTGTTTACGTAAACAGCCGAGAGATACCGAATGAAAACGATTCGGCCTCAAACTCAAAACGAGGTGACGCTATCAAACAAGAAATATAATTAAAAACATTTAGTAAAGGAAAAAACATTCATCGCGTGTAAATTCTTTTGGCAAAGAAAACATAATAAAACAACTGTCATATTTTTTCAATAAAGATTTTATTCAAAAGAAAGTTAAAGTTTAATTATTGCTTTTTGTTTTTGAGGAACCATTTTGTTTTCTTTGTATTCGTATACATTTTGAAACAAACCGCATATGTTATAGTTAGGTTAGGTTATCTCTTCTGTAGATATATTTGTATTATATATATATATATATATATATATATATATATATATATATATATATATATATATATGTAGCTCTCTTTTTGTTTTATTTTACTTCAGTCGAAGTCCTCAGAAGTCAAGGGGCCCACAACCTGGGGCTAACACTTGAACTCTATATGAGATACATAAATATTCGAATGTTCTAGGCACCGCCAAAACTGGGGGGGCAGGTCAGTACTTTTTGACGGACAGTCTTTTTAAAAATGTACCAAAAATCAGGTAATTATCCGATCAATACGAAATTTTCAGCGATTATTAGGAGAAGAATGAACTTTATAACAGTGTACTTATTTTTCATAAACGATATTTATATATATATATATTTTTGCTTACAAAACCCCCCCTTGTTTTGAAGTGGGAACAAATATGCTTAAAATAATCATCTGAAACTGAAATCAACATATTGTGTTGTTGTAAGGGACAGAATTATAGATTAAAAAAAAAAAAAAAAAAAAATTGTTTGCATGCCTTATTTTGACGTCTGAATATCAGAACTTCGATTGTGTTTAATTATCCCGCTTTTGAGTTTTGAAGTGTGAAATTCGGTGAATATGTTAAGTAAAATAATTAATTTAAGTTAAGCAAAACAAAAAAAAAATTTTTTTAATATTTATACGAAAAAAGCTATTTTAAAATTTTTGATAAATAAATTAACAATTTTTTTTTAGCGAGCCGAATAATGCATGACCATTATTAAACAGGGCATGCTTTGAATAATCGATACCAAAAAAAAAAATTCGATAAATATTGTGCCCTTTGTGTTAAAAATAGCATCATTTTTTTCGATCCCGTTTGAAAACGTTTGCCGCCTTTCGACTACGGTGGACCAAACGCGCTGAAATAATTTTTTTTTATTCTGCTTTAAATTGCCCCCCCCCATTTTGGGGAGCCTGGCCCCCACACACATACACATTAAAAACCAAACGCATACAAATGGTCACCCATCTGGTACTGGCCAGCCTCAGCTTAATAATACATTGAAATTTTCGTCACTGAAAAATAAGTTTTTTTTGGCCTGTTTGGTCTTCCATAGTTTGCTTTTTATCAAAGGAAAACGTAAACAGCGTCGATCTGAACTCTACGTCAATGCGAAATATCTGGTTACCTATATGAATAAGTGGAATTATTTGAAATTCAGGTACTTATATTATAATATTTTTGCATATTCTCTTAGAAAATCATCCTAAATCTTAGTTAGACAATAAATAAATTAATTAATTATTTCAAAAACCCTTTTTTTTAAATATTTAAGTACGTTTTTTGTGCAAGACAAAAAATGTCAATTGTTAACTTTTTGGGAAAATTTAACATTTAAAATTGAATTAAAAATAGTAGAAAAAGTTTTACATTATTCTGTTTTCTATATGATAAAATTCAGGGTTTTATCTTTCTGGAAAAAAAAAGTTACTCAGAAATAATGGATTTTAATAAATGTAATTTCGTTTTAAAAAACAACAACAACTTGATTTTGCGGCCATTTTTGGCGGTGCCTATTCTATTAAAGTTCTTTAAATCTCAAAGACTGAGTTTGTAAGAAATTGAGAACATAATTTTCCTCTCCCCATTTAACCATTTTCATGCGTTGTAGAACATCTTTTATTTTGATCTCTTGGTCTTACTGGATTCCAGGACAAGAATTTATCTAGTCTGGTGGAGTATCCAGCTTCGTGCTTTTACTTGAGGTAACATCACTTGGAGAAGGTGCACCATTCCTCATAAAAGCTAATATGGGTTAGCCATAGTGAGGAGATCTTATTTGGGCAGTGAATACTATGTGATTTTGAATATTTGGTCAGGGTTTACTTCTAGGGAAAAAATATCCTCATGCCAGGTTGTTCTGACAAACTCACTGTACAGAGAGACCTAAGACACTCGAGGATAGTGTCTAGTAGGCATTCAAGTTCTCCCCTGGTGACGAGGATGTGATACATACATATATAGTCTTGGAAGTTTTTAACCTTTAAAACTATACAAAAAAAATCATTTTTTATCATTCGTTAGAAAACTATTTAGTCAGTAAGTCATTTAATAACCTGCAATCACTGCATCAACTTGCTCTCTCGAATTCACTATTGTACCAATGAAATTTAAGGGATCATCAGTTGTTTACCATAAAACACTGTTTCGGGGATTTAAACACAAAACAGTATATTATATCATGCCAGGTTGTTCTGACAAACCCAAGTACAGAGAGACCTTAGACACTCGAGGACAGTGTCTAGTAGGAATTCAAGTTCTCTCCTATTTATATATATGCACTTAAATATGATGTTTTCAGTTGTCCAGATTTCGTATATATTATTATATAGTCGTGATTTCAAAAGAAAGAAAAACGTATTTAGGTGCCATCAGCTAGAATCGAAACCGAAACTCTAGCATCCAGAGCTGGTAACGTTACCACTGTACCAACGTGACACGCATATGAATTGATAAAAAATTCAAAATAAACTAAAATGAATGTACAAAATGTTTAACGATTTTATTTTTCAATTTTAACCCATTTTTGACCCTTAAAACAATTTTAACCCATTTTTGACCCTTAAAACAATTTTAACTCATTTTTGACCCTTAAAGCAATTTTAACCCATTTTTGACCCTTAAAACAATTTTAACCCATTTTTGACCCTTAAAACAATTTTAACCCATTTTTGACCCTTAAAACAATTTTAACCCATTTTTGACCCTTAAAACAATTTTAACCGGCTAATACTCATAAAAGAACAGTCCGTAAAAAAAAAATCCACTTATTTGAGGCCCCTAGCGCCGCTCTGCAACTTTTAGTTTCGTAGGAGATAGAGTTTGAAAATATGGAGACCGACAGACAGACAGACAGTCGTTTAGAGAGAAAGAGAGAGGGGGGAGAGAAGTTCGTACTAATAATTAAATATATAAATAAATAATACCATTCGGTACGGACCCAACAATGAAAGATCAGATTAGAACACAAAATTGGATTTATAAGACCATAAAGTCCAACGGGGTTTGCAGTGCAGTGGATAGAGGGGTTAAGTCTACAGTTTCAGGTGAGCATTGTCTGAAGATAGTGGTTTCAATTCTACCCAAAGCAGACCAGAAGATTAGCTGGCCAAAATTTGGTGAATCAACATCTATGGAAGGCAGTAATTACGGGGGTTATCGTTATAACAGTCGGCATTTCTATCCGGTCCCGGTTAATCACCTGAAGAAGGCCAGAGGATGAGTTGGCCGAAATGTGGTAGAGTAACAACTATAAAGATGAGGATAACAAAAATTCGTAAGAAAAAAAAAGAATGAATAAAGTATGAAATCTCATGTGAAAAATTTTTTTAAATAAATTAATAAAATTAAAAAATAAATTAATAAAATAAAAAAATAAATTAATAAAATTAAAAAATAAATTAATAAAATTAAAAAATAAATTAATAAAATAAAAAATAAATTAATAAAATTAAAAAATAAATTAATAAAATTAAAAAATAAATTAATAAAATTAAAAAATAAATTAATTAAATTAAAAAAATAAAAATAAATTGAATTAAAAAATTAAAGACAAAAATAAATAAAATCTATAAATATAAAAGCGAAAATGTATGTATGTACGCTTTTCCTCGATGTCCACAAAAGGCTTCTTTCAGAGAAGCGCTCGCTCGCTTCACAACTTCTTAAAACTTTTTATATCATCTATAAATTGTAATATCTCGCAGTTAACCACGGAGCTCGCCTGTCTATTTAATTTTATTGACTTTCAAACGTTAATTATTCCACATTTCCCGCATCGGCACGCGTTACATTCGGTTTTCGGTATAAACAAAAAGCGAAACTCGACTCTAATCACAGGCCCAAAGCCAGTAAGTAACGTTTGGTCAATGTCGACTTCGTCATATCAGACGGTAACTTTCATTTCGAGACGAGGGAGCGGGCTTTTAAAAACAAACAAACCGATTTATTGATCTCATTAAAAACTGTCCCGCACAAAATGCTAACTGCTGAATACCTATCGCCGTCACGTCAATCAAAAACGCGCACCTATTTTTTTCACACTTTACTATTTTCCAACTGCGCGTTGTCAAGGCTTTTTTTTCACGGGCACCTGTTTTTTTCACACACACCTACAAACACCTGGGCAACGCCGGGTACCCCTCGCTAGTAATCTATAAATATAAAAGCGAAAATGTATGTATGTGTGTTCGCTTTTCCTGTATGTCTACAAAAGGCTTTTTTCAGAGAAGCGGTCGGTCGGTTCACAACTTTTTAAAACTTTTTATATCACTTATAAATCGTAATATCTCACAGTTAACAACGAAGCTCACCTGTCTATTTAATTTGCTCGATTTCGGGAAGATAAATATTCAACATTTGTCGCTCGCCGCATGTGGGTTAATCTTTTTCCTATAACATCTTGGGAAAATAAAAATTAAAAAAACCATTCCGCAGTAAATGAAATACTATCCCGCAGTCAAACCTGACCTCATTAAGTCATTAAAACGGGCACCTGCCAAATCCAAGTAATTAAATAAATTCAAATGTGTTCCGTTAGCATCTCGCGATGGGGCAATCGTTAACGTCGCACTTTTTTTTTTTTTTCACACTTTAATTTACAACTCTGCCTCAATGGTTCGGGTTCGATCCTCATAATATTTTTTTTTTTACCCCCATCTCATCCCCGGAGTTTCCACACACACCTCCAAACACCCAGGCAACGCCGGGTACCCCTCGCTAGTTAAATAATAAAATTAAAAAAGTAAAATGAAATAAATCATCTTTGTTCTTCAAATCTGTTAAGTACAAACAAGTAAAAACGGTATATCGATCCAGCACTACTTTATACTTTTTTAAGCCTCAGTATCAATAATGCCAAAGGCCATGAGCATAAGTTTCCTTTAGTTTCGTAGGCATAAAATTTGTATAAAAACCTATGTCTACAGCACTCCCTGTCTAATCGTTAATTCGTACTAGCTAATAATAAATTCACTAGCCAACCTACCCATTTGAATGTTTATCACTTAGAGCGATATGATGCGAATAGAAATTGTTCTTTTATCTAAAGTCTTCTTTTTTTTCTTAATATTTCAGCAAAATCATTTTTGTCCTACAAATCGGTTGCCAAGCACAAACGATAGATTGCAACGTAAATTTGAAGTCTCCGCAGTATTTCCGTGGCGTTCTCTTACAATACAGTGACAACAAGGTAAATAATTCCTTTTTTATAAACTTGCTCCACCATCTTTTTCACATACAAAATTTTTCGGGCCATCAGATAGCGTTTTGAAAAAAAGAGACAAATACATGGCCACTCGTTGACCCAGGTTGACCTTAGAAAAACAAAGGTGTAACCAGTAAAGGCTAGCACAGAAATGTTAGCTACCAAAGGAGCCCATACCAGTCATGATGCTTGAATCTTTCTTGTGAGCCTCACGGCTTTTATATTTGTTTAGGTATCATTGTTTTTCATGGTCTTGTTGTTGTATGTGGAAACACTAAATCTACACTTCATCTGTAATCCTCACACAGCAATAATGTTCATCTCTCTTGCAGAACTAATGAATATATATATATATACATATATATATATATATATATATATATATAATTATTTGCTATAATAATTATTAAATACTTACAGGCACTAGTGTTTCTGCAGAAGCCATCTCTGGCTTCATTAGCAAGGACCTAATCTCTTCGGCTACCGCTAACCGCATGAAATGCTGTTGAACTTTATACATTTATTTTGAAATGCTTTTTAACGTCTGTCAGAGTGATCTAATCATTATATGATGATCTGCGCATAAGAACTAAATTGACCGACTTTATTTCAACTAAAAGTGCTCAACGATAAGAAACGAGTTTCTTAAAGGAGCTGACAATTATTTAGTATAATAATTATTAAATACCTACACACACTAGTGTTTCATCCTTTCGGGAATCATCATTATATATATACATATACATATATGCATATATATATATACATACATATATAATGTACTAGCAAGGTGACCGTCTATGAATTTTTGATTAAAGTAAATAATCATTTTATACCAAACACTTAGTTTAAAGCAAAGTTAGCTAAAAAAAAAAAATTTTATTTGAAGTTTTATTATTTCTACAGTGAAATTCAAATGTATTTTTTTTTATTTCGACAAAGAAATCATCTTTGCTTAGCTTACGATTTTGTTTTTTCTATAATCAATTATAAAGTTTAATTAAAGTAACGTAATATTCCAGTTTTATATTTAAAAAATAATAGATATTTTAAAAATATACACACGCACGTAAATTTTCTAATCTTATAAATAAACTTCCTTTCCAGTTAACGAAAAAAAAAACATTAAGAAATTGACATGCGGGGTTTGAACCTACAGACCACGCTATGAAAAAAAAACACGCTATCAACTTACCCACAGTAGAATTTTCACCGCCCGTTGTTCTATCATTGTTGCTAAGCGACGAAATGGAAAAACATGGCTTTACCGATGATAGATAAATTAAAATAACGATAACGATTATCGGTAATTATCGGGGGGGAATTCTGAGACAAAACTTAACTAAGATCACTCCCAGACTTATCCACTAAAATTCTGTAAATTTTTAAGAAAATCTGTTCAGCCGTTCGAAGTCTATAAGGAACGAACTCACACGCGCACGCGCGGGGGGATAAAGTTGTATTTATATAATTGTAGATATATTACTAGCAGGGTGAGCTGACATTGCCCGAGATTGAATGATAATCAACGAATGTTTCACACTCCCATATTTTTATTGTTATAGAAATCGGTGAAATCGTCCATATTTTTTTTAATCAAATCGATTGATTACCTGCTCTAGCTAGGGACTCATCGCAGTGCACCGGGAGGAAGCTCCCATGCCTCTTGCAGTGGCTTAGTTCATAATACACTGTAACCTACATTGCACTGTAGAGAACCTACTGTTTATTTTATAAAATTATTTTTATATATAATGGCTTGAATTAAAGTTTAAAAAGCCAAAAATCAGGTACCATACTTCAGCTGTACTCGAAACAGAAATATTCATTTTGAAGATTTTGCAGAAAGGTGTCACCGTCCTCCTACATAAAGCGCCTGGTATTCCCAAATGGTAACCCATCTAGTACTGACCAGGCTCAACGTTGCTTAACTTCTGTGATCTAATGAGAACCAGCGTGACAATCGGATTATGTCGTATAATTGCAGTCAGATGATGAGAGACTTGACTTTTTAAGAGGACAAACCTACAAAGTATTTGTTGACATTCGACTTGAAGATGACCATGTTGTAGTCTGCAGTGAGACAGTAGAAGTTTTGAAAAAAAATAATGTTCATGGAAATTCCATTTGGTTTTAAATAAATAAGGGAAAAATGGAAAGTCATTTGCGATTGTGGCAGCAAGATGTGGTATGGTGAGGAAAGATCTAGAAATAAGCGGCCATGATTAGTATGTGCCCGCTGCAAGGAAGGAAACGATGGCACATGAACCTAGAATCATTTGAGTGTGAGGCGAGAATAGATATGCTGTAACATAACGCATATCAGTGCGTATGCGAGAATCAGCAGCAGCTGTAGGATGGATGGCAAGCAATTGAATTAGCAGCAGGAGTAGCGTTTGAACGCATATGCAAATTAGAAAGTATTGTGAACTGGCGCGAAAAGAAAAAAGGACCACGTGGTCGGGGAGAAAAGAGTCAACACAAAAGGTAACGGGCGGGTAAAATGAAGGCAAGAATTAGCTGGCTGAAACTAGCGTGCGGTCGGAAGAAAGAGAAACGCGAACCAGGTTAGATGGACATGTGGCAACGAGAGACATCTTAAGTGATGTCGAGACGGGGGAGTAAAAGTAATAAATGCTTTTATTTAAAAAAGAAGGAAAAAAATGCCGATTTTTATTTATTTCTTTCCAGTTTTATTTTTTATGAATTTCTAAAGCAAAGTGTAACAGCCACGTTACAATGTAAGTTTAGGTGCTGAATAAAAGGATAAAGATTTTTTTGCATAAGGGTCAGTTTTGTTTTGGACCCCATGTTGTTCCCATGCGTTTTTGATGGGGCTTGCTTATCGTCTCATGTTTTGATGAAAAGAATAAACAAAGACTATTGCTACGACTATAACTGTGATATTACGAGCGAACCCCCGCCAAACCCGACAAGCAGCAAAATCCCACCCCTTCACAGAAGAGATCCCTAGATGTAAGAGAGCCTTCTACTCCAGTAGTTTTTTTCCCCAGAACCGCTAGACTTTGGAATTCCCTTCCGGGTTCCTGCTTCCCCAACTGTACTGACATGCAGAAGTTCAAGTGTAACGTGAACCAACATCTTGCTGCCCAACTCCCTACATAGTACTCCTGTAGCTTATGTCCCTGATAGTAGCCCCTTACATCAAAGTAGCAATGTGTCTTGTTTGCGGTGAAAATGCAAGGAAAAAAAAAAGAAAACATCGCCAATGTCGTTGATGAAAAGAAACTCATCTAAATGTCGTTGATTCATTCCGGGTTTCAGCACCCAAAACAAACTCATCTTTTCAAATTCTTTTGCTATTTAGATAAATGGTATTCAAGAACAACATAGCCCAGATACAAAATTCACAAATGTTTTTTGGTCGATTTTTAAAATGATTTTATTTCAAATAATAAAACTTTTGGGAGGAAAAACTTTTAACAAAAATACATTTGAAATGATATTTTAAAAAAAAACATATTTTAAAAAATAAACATATTTTAAAAAACCTTAACAAAAATACATTTGAAATGATATTTAAAAAAAAAACATATTAAAAAAACTTTTAACAAAAATACATTTGAAATGACATTTTAAAAAATAAACATATTTTAAAAAACCTTAACAAAAATACATTTGAAATGACATTTAAAAAAAACATATTAAAAAAATTTTTTAACAAAAATACATTTGAAATGACATTTAAAAAAACATATTTAAAAAAAAAATTAATCGTTTTTTACATGGCCTTTCCCTCTTGGATGGGGTTCAAAAAAATTTTTTCAATCTAATACATCCCACTTTGTCAACTCAGCTCCAACCCCTGTCCCATCACCGCAATGTTGCATCTGCAATATTAAACATATTTAAGAAAAAAAAATAATAACCGTTTTTCATTTTATCATAAATAGTCATTTTGTCATAAAAAAAGAAACATATTTAAAAAAAAAAAAATTAACCGTTTTTCATTTTGTCATATTTTTCTTCAGGGTGTTGAATGGAAACTACTTGCTCGTCACGAACCTCGGGATTATTTAAACGCCAAACAAGTTGCCTACGATATTCCAAGAGACTTAAGTAAGGTCGGCGTGCAATTCCGATGGTGGCAACCAGAACACGGCGGTCAAGGTCACGATCAGTGGGCGATTGATAATGTAGAAATATTAGCGTAAGTATTCTTTCCACGATTCTCTCTCTCTCTCTATCTATCTATCGTCTCCCCCTTATCACTTTCATCCACCTACGACACCCCTTTCTCTTTCACTTGTGATGTTATGAACCGATTTACCTCCCCTGGAATGACTCTAAATTAGAAGGTACTAAAATGGCTCTTTCTTTTCCCAAACAGTTTAATAAAGCAAGCCTTTCATGTTATTTTTTAAATTGTTTTTTACTCACATTCACCCTTAACAAGGCATATCGCCACTTGGGCGTAAGGAGCTACTATGTGGGACCATGGCTAGGAAAGATTAACAAGATGTTGGTTTACATTACATTTAAACTTCTGCATATCAGTAAAGTTAGGGAAGCAGGTAGCAGGAAGGCAATTCCAAAGTCTAGCTGTTCGAGGGAAGAAACTATTAGAGTAGAAAGCTTTCTGGCATTTATGAACCTCAACTGTGAAGTGGAGAGATTTTGTTGCTAAGTGGGTTTGTCGGGGATATATACGTCGAGGGGACACGAGTGTAACGAGTTCATCAGAACATATTCCATTAAAATATTTGTAAAACAGGCACAGAGATGCAACATTGCGGTGATGGGACAGGGGTTGGAGCTGAGTTGACAAAGTGGGACATATTAGATTAACAACTCTTTTTTGAACCCTAAGAGGGAAAGGCTAGTGGTGGATGCACTAGCCCAAATGTGGCAGCACTTCTCCATGCATGGGCGAATGGTGGCCTTGTAGAGATACAGGATACTCTCAGGTGTGAGTAATCTTCTAGCTTGATAGAGGGGCCCACCTTCTTTGCAGCAGCCTTTGCAATGTCGTCAATGTATTTGTTCCAATTCATATTGTCTGCAAATGTTAGGCTGAGGAGTTTAAAGGAAGAATTCTCAGGTAGTGTGTTATTTTTCATGGATATAGGCGGTTGGAGAGGCGTCTTGTAATTTTTAAAGGAGAGCAGCTTCGTCTTACTAGCATTAAATGTTACCATCCTTTTGCGGCCACATTCCACTACGGTCTAGAAGTCATTTTCTAACGATTCTGGCATTGTCTTAGATTAATGTATAACCATTCTTCCCTCATGCATGTTATAGAGCGTTATATCATCAGCAAATATACCCATCTCGGACACAATGTTACCAGGAGATCGTTTATGAATATCAGGAATAATAGTGGTCTAAGGATCGATCCCTGAGGCACTTCCGCATTAATGTTATGCTGCTTGGATGTACGTCCATCAATAACAACCTAGATGGTCTTATTGTCTAAGAAGGATCTAATTATATTTAGTATACGTCCAGTTATACCGTAGCATTTAATTTTCATTAGCAGCTCTTCGTGCTAGACTTTGTCAAAGGCCTTGGATATATCAAGGACTACAGCCCTGGCTTCGCCCAGTACATGGTATATGCATTCATAGATGACTGTTAAAATATCTGCAGTAGAATGACATTGCCTGAATCCATACTGTTTGTCAGAGAAGATTTTCCTTTACGAGGTGCTGGACTAGTGCTTGCTTAATTCAGATCTCAAAGATTTTAGCTAAGAGAGAGAGAGGGGAGACTAACAGGGCGAATATTGAGAGAATCGGTCCTTTCACAAGAATTTTTGTACACTAGTACCATAGAGGCCATCTTGCAGCTATTAGGGAAGCAAGATTCAGCAAAGCATTTTGGAGATTTCTCTATATATTACAGCAACACTAAAAGGTCTGTTAAACTTGGGGTTAGTAGAGTAACGAAAGACAACACAAAGGTATGTTTAGATTACAAAGGCCGATATTTATCTCGCTTCCACCATGAGAGGATGTGACACAAGATCGGAAGGTAGGAAAATAAGTCAGTGCTCAAAGAGAAGAAGAAATTCGACCTTGCACAAATATGCCTGAGTAACCCCGTTGGTATTCCCCAGTAAGGATATTTCAGGCAACAAGCGATAAATTTGCTCCTTCCGAAAGCCCAGAGGTAAGGCCTGGGAAGGTGGACCTCCTAAAACTTTACAGAACATTTTGCATCAGTCTGGCAACAAAAAGGGCATCGAAATTACCCAGTTTCTGTCAGGCCGATAGTCGAGGTTGAACTATGAAGTTAACAGACCATACAAGAGCTGCACCCGAAAAGCAAGTGAACCCGCTTTTATTCAAGGGCAAGTAACTCCTATCCAAGGAACGGTAACTCATGTCATAACATCTCTCTTTCGCTTTTTTCACCAATTAAAGTTATCATTTATAACTTTCCTATAGGTCATATTATGGCACGACCTGAATTAGTAGTTGTTTCCGTTGGTGTGTTATTAAGCTTAGCTTAGTTTCTTTTATTTGTCATATTTTTTACTAATTAACCAGAACACTCTGACACAAGAATAAAGCATACAGAAAAAGAAGAGCTGATTATATTTGTGATAACAGTAAACCTTTTATCATTCAAACACCCTCTCGATTTCTTACTGAGCATTTTGAAGATTTCTCTGTATATTAGTGACGGGGCAACCAGGATTTGTATTTTTGAATCTTCGTGCAATAATTGCTTTGGAATCAAGCAAGATATACTTGAGACGTTGAACACCAAATCGCACTGGTTCTCCCTCTTGTTTTTGGAACAGCGGATTCAGTACACAACGTGTTATTTTATCTGGCCATAATGTTGCTTTGATAGCGTCGCATGCTCGAAATATTATAGAATACGGATATTCCATCAGACCAGCTGACACAGGTAATCACAATACAAATATAAATAAAATGTGTGTATGAAATATATAAATATATACACATGCATTTGTAATAAACTTCCTCTTTATCTGCTTCAGTCTATGTCTTTCTGTTACTTCTGCATTGTAAGACTTTCTACATATTACAGTTTTTTTTACTGTTATTTTTTCATCCCAAACACAGTGCCACTAAGTTGTAAGGGGCTATTATTTGGAACCAGATTTGCAGGAATACTATGTAGGAAGTTGGACAGCAAGATGTCTGTTTACATTACACTTGGATATCTGCATGTCAGTACAGTCGGAAAAACATGGGGCCTGGAAGGGAATTCCAAAGTCTAGCAGTTCGAAGGAAGAAGCTAGTTGAGTAGAAAGCTTTTCGACATCTAAGCATCTCTACAGTGTAGGGGTGGGATTTTGCTGCTTGTCGGGTTTGTCGAGGGTATTTATGTCGAGGGGCTACTAGTGCTTTGAATTCGTCCAAGTATTTACCGTCAAAGTACTTGTAATATTTTACAGGGAAGCCACATTTCGGCGATGGAGCAGAGATAGAGAGACGTGGTTGGTGACGGTCTAGGAATGCGACGACGTGTTTGGTCTGCGTTTTTTCTTCCTCTCTCTCTCTCTCTCTCTCTCTCTCTCTCTCTCTCTCTCTCTTGACCCACAAAAGCATTTGTTTATATATAACTTGAAGTCCTCTGTTCTGGGACATATTTGAGAACCTGGTATTTTCCGTCGTCGTCCGACTCCAAAATCCGGCACTGCCATGCCATAATCCAAAACAACATAATTTAAACAGTAATACTTTGGATGTGTTGTGCACTACCAGTATTTGTCGCTGTAAGATTATTTAACTGATCTTCATTATTTAAACTACTGTTGTCATGTTGAGAACGTTCCAGCCAATATAACTTCAGACCTTCTTCAGGAGTATCTTATCGAACTCGGGAATCTTTTTGTCCAAATCGAAAAGATATACGAAATTTCAAACGGAACTCATTATTTAATCCACAGGAGTAACATGCTCTCATTCCGTCAGCCATGACCGGTTAAAAATCTTAAGTAATTCGTAATTATATTTTCAGTATCACTCGCACTGAGGAATGAACCTTCAACCTCCAAAAAAATGTCACTTAGAACTCAATTTTGCCTATTACTTCGCAAGGACCCATGGCGTAATTTTATATCCTGCCTTGACAGAGTTCAAAATAGACTTCGCAGTCTAGTGGGGGATTCCCTTTTCTCTTCCCTGCAACCTCTTTCCCATAGAAGAGGCGTTGCGAGCCTGTCTCTGCTTCATCGTTATTTTCATGGCAAGTGCTTGTCTGAGCTCTAATCTATGCTTCCCCCCTGTCCTGACTTTTACGGAAAACATTAATCTAGCTGAAACCACTATCAATAATTCCCCCACTCTTTATCTGTGCCTAAACCTAAACGTATATTCCATGAACAAAGCTTCTTTCTAATAACTGCACGCCTGTGGAACGCTGTTCCGTTTTCTTGTTTTCCGACCACAATATGGTTGTCTTGAAGTCCAATGTAAACAAATTCTTGATTAGCCATCCCCTTAAGTAATCCAATTTACCAAATTTCCACTATTAACGATTACTACGACATGTTCCTTTTGACCACTGTACATTCATTAACCCTTATCCTCGAGTGGCCTCCGGGCCTTGATAAGTGGTGATTCCTTTGTGTACAAAAAAAAAGAAAAAAGTGCCACTCTTCTGTGTATATGTTGTTTATGTATAAGTGCATGCGTTTATATTTGCCTATGACTCCACAAGGACCCATGGCGTAACGGATAAAGTACTGGGTGATATTCAGTTTTAAGTGACACTCTTTTTGAAGGTTGAAGGCTCAAACCCTATATGCTGTTTATATTTGTTTTATAAATATGCATTTATTGCTGATATTTTTTTTTTTACATGGAGTTCACCACTTATCAAGGCCCAATGGCCACTCAGGGATAAGGGTTATTGTGTGTACAGTAATCAAAGGGATAGTGTAGCAATAGTATTGGAGAATTGGTAAGGTGTAATTACTTAGAGGGGGGGCGGTTCATCAGGAATTTGTTTGTGTTGGGCTTGAAGACATCTAGGTTGAAGTCGGGAGGGAAACAGGCAAGCGGAACAGAGTTCCACAGGCGTGCAGTTCTATAGTTTCTATCTACATTTGCATATCTGTCGCGTCACAAATATAATTCGTATTTTTATTTTTTTTATTATTTTTTTTTTTTTTACAGAACAAAAACCAGACGTCCAAACAGTTTACAAATCAGCCGCTGAGGCAGGTGATGACATCAAGTTGTAAATTGTCTCCCCCCTTCTTCAACAAATTTTTTCGACGACAACGATGATTTCCTAACGTCTGCTTCAGTCAGTTTCTCTCTTTTCAATTTATCCTGACGAACACAAAAATACGAAATTGTCACACACAAAAAAACAAAAACAAAAAAAAAACAAAAGGACGGATTTTTGATGAAGGAAAAGCAAGATGTTTAATCATAGTATTTCTCACATTTGATCATATTTAGATTAGATGCAGGGCGGGTTGGGGCTGTGTTATTACAAACTCATGAAAGACAAGCAGAACGGTATGTTAGATAATAATGAAAAACACTGCATAGCAAAATAAACATTTTTAGATTTTATTCAATTCTGCAATAGCTATCATAAAATTTCAGATGTAAAATTTATGAAATATTAATTCTTCATTGATGTCATCACAGAATATGCACACCTGCAATTTTCACGCACACACGCGCATATATACATATATACATAATAAAGTAAAGTTGGTCTATCTCTAGATTTTTGTCATTGACAGATTTCGTCTAAAAAATCAATATTTGGTTCTGACTAGCCATTTTCTTTTTAGCTTTGATCCATGTTGTTAAAAGCAATAACATTTGATATGTATATTTGTTACCTGTTTTGATTTTAATAAACCCTTCTTTATTGACATTACAAACTATGCGTTATTGCCTTGTGTTTACGTCACATGTCACACGTGACAGAGCAAACATGGCCGAAATTATTTTTTCCCATTGAATAATGAAATACGTGTTTTATTTAATATTCCAGAAATATTTAACTAATTTTGACATGGCAATTAGGTAGATAACATTGCTTATTGTTGAAATTGATAAAAACAGTAAGTAGTTATTGTTGTTTTTTTAATGAAAACACATTTTTTTCAGATGTCGCATTTCGCTAAAATAACGAAGTACAAAAATTCAATTTAATATTACAATAATGAAGTACAACAATTTAATTTAATATTACAATAATGAGGCACAAAAATTCAATTAAATATTACAATAATGAAGTACAAAATTCGATTAAATATTACAATAATGAAGTACAAAAATTCAATTAAATATAACAATAATAAAGTACAAAAATTCAATTTTATTTTTTTCGAATGAATATAGGCGTTTGTATGTTTTATAGTTTACTAGCATTTCAGCCCGGCGTTGCCCGGGTGTTTGGAGGTGTATGTTGAGAAAAAAAAAAAGAAAAAGCGGTCAATTTTTTTAAACTTTGACCCCTATTATGTCCCCTTAACATTTATTGTTTTGGACTCAAATCAAGTTATTAAGTTATATCCATGTCCAAGGAACCTATATCTAAAATTTCAAGTGTTTAGACCCACAATTGGCGGAGGAGTTTGGTAGAATTCTCAAAGGTCAAATCGTTGAACTTTGACCCCTTGCTCGGGTGTTTGGAGGTGTATGCTGTGCAAAAAAAGCAAAAAAAAAAAACAAAAAAAATGGTTAATTTTTTAAAACTTTGACCCCTATTATGACCCCTTAAAATTTATTGTTTCGGGCTCAAATCACTTTATTAAGTTAGATCCATGTTCAAGGAACCTATATCTAAAATTTCAAGTGCCTAGACCCAAAATTGTCGGAGGAGTTTGGTAGAATTCCTAAAGGTCAAATCGTTGAAATTTGACCCCTTAACAGCCAAATTTCTGGCTGACACCCGTCACATCGATTTTCCCAAATCTCAGTACCCGGTATTTCAAATTTCGAGTCTATAGACTAAAAATTGACAGAGTTATTGCGTAGGGAAATGTACACAGACAGACAGACAGACAGACAGACAGACAGATACGTTCACTTTTATAGATATATAGATTAGCCTAGGTTCCCGGTGTTACCCGGGTGTTTGGAGGTGTGTGTTGAGCAAAAAAAAAAAAACGGTGGTAGTAGGCAGGCAGGCTCGAACCCGTACTGCAAAGGAAGAAAAGAAAATGAAAAAAAAACGTGACGTCTTTGCTGTTGCGTCCATCGCCAAACCGGAGGTGGCGACGGTTTAAATTAAGGCTAGTCAATCAAAAAGAGGGGATGACTTTCAAAAATATCGGCGAAATATATATATATATATATATATATATATATATATATATGTATATATATATATATGAACAAATAATTTATAAAACATGTTAAAAACACTTTAAGAAGAGTTAAAAACATATTTAATTTTCAAAAAGGAAACACAAATTAAGTGGATTGTCCTTAATCCACGGATTCATACTTAAAAAATCGGCCTCGGCAGAAGCGTCTTAAAATCTCTCCATTTCTTCATTCTACGCACAATTTATCTTTTAATAATAATATTTTGAACTCACTCTTTTTTCCTTGTACCAATTTGTGAATTATTTCACGGAATTCTGCCTTTTGGATGACATCGAAATATCTTCATGTAACGCGATTCCTTTGGATTTTTAATTTTAGATACGGAACTTTAACCAACTTTTCTTGGATTTTACCGTTATTGGATTTTCTACTCTTCAGCCGACCATCCATTCACGTGAAATCATATTTTCCCCCCATTCCCTCTGCTTCACTATTTTTTACCAAGTAAGCTCTATGGCTTACGTGTAGTTTCGCTAAATATTTTGCAAGCAAGATCCGATTCCGTATTTTGCTAATTCCTACTCTGATGAGAAGGAAAGTATTTTTTTTTAAACTTCGAGAATTAAGAACAGTCCACTTAATTTGTGTTTCCATTTTTGAAAATTAAATTTTTTTTTAACTCTTCTTAAAGTGTTTTTAACATGTTTTATTAATTATTTGTTCTTATTATAAGCTCTATGTCTTATTTGGTTCTATTGAGCTTTTACATCTGATTAGGATTAATTAAAGTCTTAATATTTATAATATACTTTAAGTTTGCTGTTTTGGATTATCTTTGTAAACTTAATTGTAATTCTTATTTCATTTATATTTATGTGTGTGTGTGTCTGTGTAGAATTCATACTAGAATTGTCCGCAAGTACCCGTGCTATGGAAAATTTCAGTTGTAGAAATGATGTTCTTCTGTTCAATCCTCAGTGTGGCCGGCTGAAAAACACAATCTCGAATTATTTAGGAATTCTGTTCAGTCATGGCTGACGGAACGAGAGCATACTACCCCGTGAAGCATTAGAGGATTCCATTTGAAATTCAGTGCAGATTTCCGAGTTTAGCAAGATACACTTGAAGACCGAAACATTATGAAAATGGCACTCCAGATGAGACCAGTAGCACGAAGAATCCAAATAATATGAAAAGCTTTCTTCTAAACGAAGACGCCATAAAAGAATCTAAGTTCAATGTTATTTCTGAAATAAAAATTTTTTTTTAAAGTCATCATCGTCGTCATCATGCAGTCCGTCAATCTTGACGATGACTAGTTGGGGCCTCGGTGTTGGCGTAGTCTCACTCCGTCACCAGAGGACTTTCCACCTTGGCTCCAAACTTGCTTGTGCAGTTTAGGTGCAGTATCTGTTGCGTATCAGATAGACACCCTCTGAACCTCTAATGTTCATATCCAGTGGAGTGGAGCGAACCCATATGACAACTGGCAGCAGAGGAGGTGCGCAGCTTCTGGCCGAAAGTAATCTCAGTGAGGCAAACAGTCGCCCTATCGTGTCTGCTACTACGCCTTTTTTTCCTGAATGAGGTTCCATAGCCTTTTAAGGAAAACTGCAAGGCAGCAGTAGGATTTGAAGTCAGAGTTCCCATCTCTTGTCCTTTTGCTGTGATAAGGCCCACAAGGCAGTGGTGTTTGATTAAACAAAAAGAAATGGATGTTGCACAGATTTATTTACAAACGAAATGAAATAAAATAAAATAAAATGAATTTTAAAAAATATAAAACTTTACTTACAAAACTTTTTTTATAAATAAACAAACAAAAAACATTGCAGAGATCGTGTCCCTATCTACTTGCTCTCCACACACACACACTTATACAACCGATATATAATAAATTTATCAAAATTTGCTCCAATTTTGTACCTCATCTTATCTGACGGTTGCCTTATATGCCGAAATATACGGTGTTCATATTATTTAGATTCTGTGGATTATTGTTTTTATCTTGCATGTTATTTTCATAACGTTTTAGTTCACATGAAGAAGATCGTAGGTTACATCGATCAAAACGTTTTGAAAATAAAACTCAGGATGAGAACAGTAGTTCAAATAATCCGTATAATAAACCGTTTACGAATTAACATTAATATATTTCATGAATATTTTTAAGAGTGGTATGGGGGATATTAAGTCAGTCCTGGAAATGACAGAAACCGTTTACGAATTAACATTACTATATTTTAAAGAGTGGGGTGGGGGATATTAAGTCACTCCCGGAAATATACAGTATTTTTGTATCAAAACAGCACGCAGAAAATACTTTTCTCAAAATTGTGCTTGACGTTTTGAATAGAAGTGAATATGAAGCATCTGTTTGATGCTTCACTTCAACTTTCTTGTCCTCAGTCAGTGAAGGAGATATCCTTCTAGACTGAGGCAATTTAAATTTATGCCCCAATCCAGGCTGCCCCTTTTTAAAGAGCTGGATTTTCCCTACATTAAAAAACCCGAGTCAGGTGAACAGGTAGATTACGATAAAGTACGAATGAAGATTCCAAATCGTAAAGAAAAATAAATATGAAAAGTTGAAAAACAATTGGTTGGGAATTCAAAAGGGATTTTGTAGTGCCATTTTTTTTTTTTTTTTTTAATGTCAGTCAATGGGCAATGCACAATGGGAATTTGGTAATCAGCCTGCTTTCTCACTGATGATGAGTGACCATCACTCATCAAGACACGCCAACAAAAAAATCATCTGCCTACAACCCCCCCCCTCCATACACACACTACACACACCTTAGCTAACATGACAAAAAGATGAAGAAACAAAATAATTAAATCAACAAAAGTTTTATTTTACGTTTCAGGACAAGATTTTTTTTAATTTTTACAATTCACAATTTACACATTGTCAGGGACTTTTTACATTTTTTTTGTTAAGGAATAACATAGGATTAAATTAAAATTTTAATTTTACATTTTCAATAAAAATAGTGAAACAATATTTTTTACAAAGTGTTTATTTTAATAATTTGTTTGTTTTGTTTTAGTTTTTTTATATACGTATACTGAGCCATTAGACATTTAGAGAATGCAAAAAAAGAAACAATATAACCAGACAAACAATTTTATAAATTTCAAACAAGATGCAAACAAATTTCAAACAAAAAGATGGTTGAAAATGAGTGACTATCCTCTGCCGAATAAACATTTTAGCTAATAAAGACGATCACACAAACACACAATGTTGTATGAGAACAGTGTTGTGGAGTTAAAAGTTATAAGATCTGACTCAACCTCCCAATGTTCCAAAGTGTACAAACTCTAACATGCTAAAACGTACAAACTCAGACATGTTATTTTAAAGCCTTCCAATATTCAAATTGTCTGTTGGTTCTTTTGAGATTAAAAAATTTTGACTCTGACTCCTAATATTTTTATTAGTTTGCCTCAGACTCCTTCCAAAACCTTCAACCGTACAACCCTGATAAAAAAAGAAACTTTATTCCTTATAACTTTTGTTAAATGGTAAAAAATGAATAGCCTTTTGCTGTAAACACTTTGTCTAAAACAGAGATTAGCAACCTTTCAAGAAAGGGGACCAATTGGCTATGCAGTGTCTTGGTAAAGAACCATCATGGTATTGAATTAAATTTTCACAGACTCAAACTGATCCATCTAAAAAGTTTCCTTTTTAACGTTTAAAAAAAAAAAAAATTAATCTGATTTTATTGAAATAATTTATCTTATGTTACGACAAAAATAATAGAAAAACAATTACTGATCTCCATCTGGCATCAATTGGGATGAATGGCTCTCGTCTTGGGGAGGCTCCATGTTTTGACAAACTTCTGGGCTTGACCTTTACTCCTGATATGAAATGGAACACATGCATCAAATCTGTTGCCAAGGTCGCTGGAAAAATGGTGGGATCCTTCTATCGATCCAGCCGATATCTACCTGCTGATGGAATTCTCTACCTATATAAGAGCCAGGTACGTCCAAGGATGGAGTATTGCTGTCACATCTGGGTAGGAGCTGCTAGGAAGGACTTATCCTTCCTGGACAGTTCTTCAGAATAGACTTTGTAGCCTCATAGGAGATGCCCTTTTCTCTTCCCTACAACCTCTTTCTCACAGAAGAGACGTTGCTAGCCTGTCTCTGCTTTATCATTTTCATGGAAATTAGTCTGAACTGGGAGATTTTTTTCTTTTAATGGAAATCGCTCCAGACAAGGCATTAAGCCACTTAATGTATGTGTTTAAAACAGAAACATTCATTTTGAACGTGTCCCTGTCATAGCAAAGAACCTACAGTTGATTTTATATGTCATGCCTTTCAGCTTGTGTGGTTATCAAACTTCTCAAATGCACTTGTGGTGTTAGGCTGTGTAAGGTGTTAACTTTGGTCAAAATCATCTGTGCCTTCTTTCATCGGATTATTTTGATTATCGATTTGTATCGAAGACATTCTGATACAAAACCTATGTAAGAACACTGCCAGGCACATAAAGTACTGGCCCAACTGCTTTCGAGTTCATAGAGAACGAAATCACACGCACACCAAGTTCCTTTTATATAATAGTAGAAACAGTTTTGTCGATATTAATAATATCAAAGTGATTTAATAAACAAAAACTATAAATTATTAAACATTTCTTAAAATATTTGCGGATTAATTTTTAGGGAACATAATTTTAAACTAAACTAGGAAAAGATACAAAGCATAAGAAAGATACTGAGTAATTCTTCTGTCTCTTTCCCCCTCTCTAAAAATTGTAATTAAAAACAAATGTGTACACACAATAACTCGGGCAAAATGATCTCCTTTCTTGGCAGTTAATTAAATTGTCATCAAAATTAATCGTGGTAGTCCAGATTTCCCCCATATTAAAAAAAACAAAAATACAGAAAAATCTTTGTGATGTATGTATCTGGGACAGAATTAGAGATCATATTCCGAAAACCACATAAATTGATCAAACAGTTTTATTTTTATATAGAAAATAATTGTTAAACAATTTTAAGCAATTAATGAGAACTCATAGGTATTACAAGGCTGATCTCGCAAATTTGAATTATAGTTGAATTAGCTAGCTTTGCTTCTTCAAGATGGTAACATGAGACAGTTTCTTCTTGCTTACTCATAAAAGTTGATTTTCTAAGTTAAAAAGAAAACTACTTAATCAATTTACATGGTTTTTGGAATTTGACATTTTTGTTCAGTCATGAGTATGTATATCATAGATTTTTCTTCATTTTTGTTTTTAATATAGGGTGAATTCTGGACAAGAAACTACCAAAATATTAATATTTATCTATATGAATATATGCAAAAGTTTTGTGTATTGTGTTTACAACTTATGAGTGATATGTTTGAGATTTAAAATTTTGGTTTGAAGTTTTTCACGTAGCACACTTTGAGAAGTAATAGCAAACTGGCAAAGCCAGCTAGTTAATTGTAAGTTAATTATAATAAGTTAATTATAATAAGTTATTATAATAAGTTAATTATAAAGACTAGCGAGACCTGTTTCATATGTAATACATTGCTCCTGAGCATTCTGAGGACATTCTGCATGAATGGAGGCCCTGCGATAGCCCTTTTGTTAAAACTGTAAAAGTATTTATCTAAGTAATCTGGTAAATGTAGTGTCAGAATATATCTGGTTATCACAGTTTATCTCCAATATCCTTATAGGAGTCTGTGATATATTTCCATTGTATGGACACCCAGTGCAAAAAGAAACCCCATAATATCTTTATACCATATTTAGAAAGAACAGACACTACCCTTGATCTTAGCCAGAAGACTAAGAAGGTATATTTTAGATTCAAGTACGGTCCAAAAGCGACATCATTTTTTTTTTTTGCATTGCAAGTCATCTCAGCGTGTATTCAATTGACAATTTCTAAATCCAAACAAGAGGGGATGTAGGTATAGGTAGATGACAATCCTATAGACCAAGTCATCTCAGCGTGTATTCAATTGACAATTTCTAAGTCCAAACAAGATGGGACGAAGGTATAGGTAGATGAGAATCCTATAGACCAAGTCATCTCAACGTGTATTCAATTGAAAATTTCTAAGTCCAAAAAAGAGGGGACGTAGGTATAGGTAGATGACAATCCTATAGACCAAGGCAAGTCAACGTGTATTCAATTGAAAAATTCCAAGTCCAAACAAGAGGGCATGTAGGTATAGGTAGATGAGACTCCTATAGACCAAGTCATCTCAACGTGTATTCAATTGAAAATTTCAAAGTCCAAAAAAGACGGGACGAAGGTATAGGTAGATGACAATCCTTTAGACCAAGTCATCTCAGCATGTATTCAATTGACAATTTCTAAGTCCAAACAAGAGGGGATGTAGGTATAGATAGATTAGATTCCTATAGACCAAGCCTTCTCAGATTGTATTCAATTGAAAAATTTCTAAGTCCAAACAAGAAGGGATGTAGGTATAGGTAGATGAAAATATTATAGACCAAGGCAAGTCAACGTGTATTCAATTGAAAACATTCTCAGTCCAAACAAGAGGGGATGTAGGTATATATAGATGAAAATCCTATAGACCAAGCCTTCTCAGATTGTATTCAATTGAAAAATTTTTAAGTCCAAACAAGAGGGGATGTAGGTATAGATAGATGACAATCCTATAGACCAAATCATTTCAGATTGTATTCAATTGAAAATTTCTAAGTCCAAACAAGAGGGGACGTAGGTATAGGTAAATAAGAATCCTATAGACCAAGTCATCTCAGATTGAATTCAATTGAAAATTTCTAAGTCCAAACAAGAGGGGACGTAGGTATAGGAAGATTAGAATCCTTTAGACCAAGTCATGTCAACGTTTATTCAATTGAAAATTTTTAAGTCCAAACAAGAGGGGACGTAGGTATAGGTAGATGATAATCCTATAGACCAAGCATCTCAGATTGTATTCAATTGAAAATTTCTAAGTCCAAACAAGAGGGGACGTACGTATAGGAAGATTAATCCTATAGACCAAGTAATTTCAACGTTTATTCAATTGAAAATTTCTAAGTCCAAAAAAGAGGGGACCTAGGTATAGGTAGATGAGATTCCTATAGACCAATCATCTCAGATTGTATTCAATTGAAAAATTCTAAGTCCAAACAAGAGGGGACGTACGTATAGGTAAATGAGAATCCTATAGACCAAGTCAAGTCAACGTGTATTCAATTGAACATTTCTAAGTCCAAACAAGAGGGACGTACGTATAGGTAAATGAGAATCCTATAGACCAAGTCAAGTCAACGTGTATTCAATTGAACATTTCTAAGTCCAAACAAGAGGGGACGTAGGTATAGGTAGATGAGAATCCTATAGACCAAGCATCTCAGATTGTATTCAATTGAACATTTCTAAGTCCAAACAAGAGGGGACGTAGGTATAGGTAAATGAGAATCCTATAGACCAAGTCATCTCAGATTGAATTCAATTGAAAATTTCTAAGTCCAAACAAGAGGGGACGTAGGTATAGGTAAATGAGAATCCTATAGACCAAATCATCTCAGATTGTATTCAATGTCCCCCGCCCTCCGTGGCACGGGGGACAAGATCAAAGTGTAGCATCTGTTCCGGCAGATACTGTACTTAAGATAATTTGTACCAGTCAATGGAGGGGAACCCCTCTATACTGGGACAATTATTATTTTTGGTAACCAGAATGACCCCTTTTAGGGGAGCTGGTTTTTACCTCACATTAAAAACGGCCTTGTGCCTAATTTGCTCAGTGGGGGAGCAAATAAATACCATCTCAGATTGTATTCAATTGAAAATTTCTAAGTCCAAACAAGAGGGGACGTACGCATAGGTAAATGAGAATCCTATAGACCAAGTCATCTCAGATTGAATTCAATTGAAAATTTCTAAGTTCAAACAAGAGGGGACGTAGGTATAGGTAAATGAGAATCCTATAGACCAAATCATCTCAGATTGTATTCAATTGAAAATTTCTAAGTCCAAACAAGAGGGGACGTACGCATAGGTAAATGAGAATCCTATAGACCGAGTCATCTCAGATTGAATTCAATTGAAAATTTCTAAGTCCAAACAAGAGGGGACGTAGGTATAGGTAAATGAGAATCCTATAGACCAAGCCATCTCAGATTGAATTCAATTGAAAATTTCTAAGTCCAAACAAGAGGGGACGTAGGTATAGGTAAATGAGAATCCTATAGACAAAGTCAAGTCAACGTGTATTCAATTGAACATTCTAAGTCCAAACAAGAGGGGACGTAGGTATAGGTAGATGATAATCCTATAGACCAAGCATCTCAGATTGTATTCAATTGAAAATTTCTAAGTCCAAACAAGAGGGGACGTAGGTATAGGTAAATGAGAATCCTATAGACCAAGTCAAGTCAACGTGTATTCAATTGAATATTCTAAGTCCAAACAAGAGGGGACGTAGGTATAGGTAGATGATAATCCTATAGACCAAATCATCTCAGATTGTATTCAATTGAAAATTTCTAAGTCCAAACAAGAGGGGACGTACGTATAGGTAAATGAGAATCCTAAAGACCAAGTCATCTCAGATTGAATTCAATTGAAAATTTCTAAGTCCAAACAAGAGGGGACGTAGGTATAGGTAAATGAGAATCCTATAGACCAGGTCATCTCAGAAATTTTCAATTGAATTCAATCTGAGATGACCTGGTCTATAGGATTCTCATTTACCTATACCTACGTCCCCTCTTGTTTGGACTTAGAAATTTTCAATTGAATACAATCTGAGATGACTTGATCTAAAGGATTCTCATTTACCTATACCTACGTCTCCTCTTGTTTGGACTTAGAAATTTTCAATTGAATTCAATCTAAGTCCAAACAAGAGGGGATGTAGGTATAGGTAGATGAGAATCCTATAGATCAAGTCATCTCAGCGTGTATTCAATTGAAAATTTCTAAGTCCAAACAAGAGGGGACGTAGATATAGGTAGATGAGAATCGTATAGATCAAGTCATCTCAGCGTGTATTCAATTGAAAATTTCTAAGTCCAAACAAGAGGGGACGTACGTATAGGAAGATTAATCCTATAGACCAAGTAATTTCAACGTTTATTCAATTGAAAATTTCTAAGTCCAAACAAGAGGGGACCTAGGTATAGGTAGATGAGATTCCTATAGACCAAGTCATCTCAGATTGTATTCAATTGAAAAATTCTAAGTCCAAACAAGAGGGGACGTACGTATAGGTAAATGAGAATCCTATAGACCAAGTCAAGTCAACGTGTATTCAATTGAACATTTCTAAGTCCAAACAAGAGGGACGTACGTATAGGTAAATGAGAATCCTATAGACCAAGTCAAGTCAACGTGTATTCAATTGAACATTTCTAAGTCCAAACAAGAGGGGACGTAGGTATAGGTAAATGAGAATCCTATAGACCAAATCATCTCAGATTGTATTCAATTGAAAATTTCTAAGTCCAAACAAGAGGGGACGTACGCATAGGTAGATGAGAATCCTATAGACCAAGTAAAGTCAACGTGTATTCAATTGAAAATTTCTAAGTCAAAACAAGAGGGGACGTAGGTATAGGTAGATGAGAATCCTTTAGACCAAGTCATCTCAGCGTTTATTCAATTGAAAATTTCAAAGTCCAAACAAGAGGGGACGTAGGTATAGGAAGATTAGAATCCTTTAGACCAAGTCATGTCAACGTGTATTCAATTGAAAATTTCTAACTCCAAACAAGAGGGGACGTAGGTATAGGTAAATGAGAATCCTATAGACCAAGTCATCTCAGATTGTATTCAATTGAAAATTTCTAAGTCCAAACAAGAGGGGACGTAGGTATAGGTAAATGAGAATCCTATAGACCAAGTCATCTCAGATTGTATTCAATTGAAAATTTCTAAGTCCAAACAAGAGGGGACCTAGGTATAGGTAGATGAGAATCCTATAGACCAAGTCAAGTCAACGTGTATTCAATTGAAAATTTCTAAGTCCAAACAAGAGGGGACGTAGGTATAGGTAGATGAGAATCCTATAGACCAAGTCATCTCAGATTGTATTCAATTGAAAATTACTAAGTCCAAACAAGAGGGGACGTACGTATAGGTAGATGAGAATCCTATAGATCAAGTCATCTCAGCGTGTATTCAATTGAAAATTTCTAAGTCCAAACAAGAGGGGACGTAGATATAGGTAGATGAGAATCCTATAGACCAAGTCATCTCAGATTGTATTTAAGTGAAAATTTCTAAGTCCAAACAAGAGGGGTCGTACGTATAGGTAAATGAGAATCCTATAGACCAAGTCAAGTCAACGTGTATTTAATTGAACATTTCTAAGTCCAAACAAGAGGGGACGTAGGTATAGGTAGATGAGAATCCTATAGACCAAGCATCTCAGATTGTATTCAATTGAAAATTTCTAAGTCCAAACAAGAGGGGACGTACGTATAGGAAGATTAGAATCCTATAGACCAAGTCATTTCAACGTTTATTCAATTGAAAATTTCTAAGTCCAAACAAGAGGGGACGTAGGTATAGGTAGATGAGAATCCTATAGACCAAGTCATTTCAACGTTTATTCAATTGAAAATTTCTAAGTCCAAACAAGAGGGGACGTAGATATAGGTAGATGAGAATCCTTTAGACCAAGTCATCTCAGCGTTTATTCAATTGAAAATTTCAAAGTCCAAACAAGAGGGGATGTAGGTATAGGTAGATGAGATTCCTATAGACCAAGTCATCTCAGATTGTATTCAATTGAAAAATTCTAAGTCCAAACAAGAGGGGACGTACGTATAGGTAAATGAGAATCCTATAGACCAAGTCAAGTCAACGTGTATTCAATTGAACATTTCTAAGTCCAAACAAGAGGGGACGTACGTATAGGTAAATGAGAATCCTATAGACCAAGGCAAGTCAACCTGTATTCAATTGAAAATTTCTAAGTCCAAACAAGAGGGGATGTAGGTATAGGTAGATGAGATTCCTATAGACCAAGTCATCTCAGATTGTATTTAAGTGAAAATTTCTAAGTCCAACCGAGGGGACGTAGGTATAGGTAGATGAGACCAACACATGTCAACGTGTATTCAATTGTAATTTCTAAGTTCAAAACACTGTTAGTAAGTGTCTGGAAGTGCCTGATCGACGCCTACTGCCAGCTTGGGTGCATGTAGGCGTAGCAAAATGCCTTTTAATCTGCTAGGCACATCGGGTCTTAGTTTTTTTTCTGTTCTTTCTCTGCACCGTGTAGGTTGGCGTCTGGATGTGCCTCATCGATGCCTACTGTTACCTTGACATATCAACGTGTATTCAAGTTAAAACTTCTAACTTCAAAACGGGAGTTTGGTACCGGTAAATGAGAAGCTTATCAATCTAGACATGCTGAAATTTATCAGTTAGCACATAGGGGATGGCGTGAGGGGGAATAGGGATAAAGAATAAGAAAAGAGAGATAGACAGATCTAGAGAAATACAGAGGTATAAAGAGAGAGAGACAGGCAAGGGAGATAAATTTCATGATTCAACTTATATGCTAATAAGTAATAGTTGGTGTATCAGGAACACAAGCATTGTTTTTACTGGTTAATTTTACATCAGAATACACTTTTAGATTTTATGTAGATTTTTTTCTATAGGGAACATGCAAATAGCACACATAACATCTAGACATATAAATATATACATAAAACAATTATAGTTATATCTGAACTAATCCAAAAAGACAATAATAATGAATATCATCACTTACCTTTGAAAAATATCCAGGCTGTATGCCTACTCACATTCCATCAAACACCAGAAAATCATGATCCATTGCTTGGTTGATTTTTTTTATTTTTATTTTTTCATACACATTTGTAATTGTGTTTTGCTTTATCAAGTATGTTTGTAGTTAATCTGTGGTGTTGGGAGAGGTGTTAACATGAATCAATTTTGCTTAACATTTTTTATATATATTTTCAGTTTACAGAGTCATTGCAGTACCAAGTCTGACACTGTAATTGCTTGAAATGTATTGCATTGGGAAGGATTCTTTTTTTTTTTTTTTTTGAGGTGTGTGGGAATTTCAGTAGGGGAAGTTTCTACTGATTTCAGATTCCAAGACAGCAAAGTTGTATTTTATTGTTTGTGCATTCTTTTATCAAGTTCTTACAGATGTTTTTTGTGTTATGAAAGTGAAAATGAATGACTTGCAAAGACATTTACATTTTTGCATTCTTTTTTAATTCTTCACCTTTTTTGTTTTAATGTCCCAAGAGTGAACCAAGACAGATGAGTCTTATTCAGCAGAGTGGAAAAAAACAGGTTACCTTTGGTTGTCCTCAATGGATTTGTCCAGAGTATAATGTGTCCAAGTTATTGCCCTAATAAAGTGAGAACCATACCCCAAAACTAATGCAGAACTCTTATGTTATTGCACAGCTACAAGAGTTAACTTGTCTAGGATAAGTGCCATATAAATTTGCAGAAGTCACTATATAGCTCTATTTATTAACTGATATGAACTTAAATTGCTGAACATGTCTCAAAAATTTTCTACAGAGCTCTACTTAGAAATGAGCACTCTAAAAGACAATTTGTCTAACATAATTTTGAAATATGTTCTTTAAAGTTACCATAGAGCTCTCAAATATATTAGGCACTCAAATAGGAAACTTGTTTCAAATACTTGTCATATATATATACATATATATATATCAAAAACTTACAGTATATCTATACTTATGTATTGACATTTAGGTTTTCAAAACATACTGCAGAGCTCTTCATGTTTTCTGAATTTTATGCTTTCGTCTACTAATGTATTGAGCACTCTCAAAGTATATTCGTGTAGCTGAATTACCATACAGGTTTTTGAACGTCTATATTTAGCTCTACTAATGTATTGAACTCTGTCAAAATAAATTTATGCAGTTGAAATGCCATATCTGTTTCTCAAATGTTTTATTTAGCTCTACTAATATATTGAGCACTCTGGAAGTAGATTTGTCTAAAATAATTGGCAAAATGTTTCCAAATCTTACTACAAAGCTCTATAAATGCATTGAGCACTCTTAAAGTAAAATCGTCTTGCATAATTAAACAACACAATTGTTAAATTTACTACACAGCTATATTAAACTATGGAGCACATGCAAGCATCATTGGCATATATATATATATATATATATATTGTTTAAACGTACGAAAGAGCTTTACCCAGAGTTATAGAAGAGTGCTCAATGAGACACAGAGCAATAAAGACATTTTATTTAGATTTTTAGTTAATAATTACACTCTAAACAAGTGCTCAACACTAGACAGAGCTGATATTATAAAACGTTTATTTTATTACAAGAGATATAAATATTAAGATTTATCAGAGTTAATTAAGAGTGCTCAATGAGACATAGAGCAATAAAGACATTTATTAAGATTTTTACTTAATAATTATACTTTAAATAGTACTCAAGACAGAGCTGATATTATAAAACGTTTATTTTATTACAGGCTAAATAAACATTAAGATTTAACCAGACTTATATAAGAGTGCTCAATAAGATATAGAGCAATAAAGACATTTTATGTAGATTTTTACTTAATAATTACACTTTAAATAAGTGCTCAACACTAGACAGAGCTGATATTATAAAACGTTTATTTCATTACAGGCTAAATAAACATTAAGATTTAACCAGAGTTATATAAGAGTGCTCAATGAGACACAGAGCAATAAAGACATTTTATTTAGATTTTTACTTAATAATTACACTTTAAATAAGTGCTCAACACATGACAGAGCTGATATTATAAAACGTTTATTTTATTACAGGCTAAATAAA
>NC_136503.1:109946400-109993900 GCF_053919585.1 Euprymna scolopes
GAACGCAAAGAAAGAAAAACTTGATTCAAAGTGCACAAGACATGTTGCAGACAGGAACGGTGATGCTGCTAGGTTTCATTGCTTGTTCCAATCTATAAAAAAGAGATGATATTTATAGTGTTGATAATCTACTGCTGTGTGAAAGCTGGAACAATGGAAACAGTTAAATTAAATTTTCAAATCACAAAGACTGAAATCGAAATAGAAAGAAGAAAGGGTGATACTATACTCATCTTCCTGTCGGTGCAGACCACTTGCTGGTGACTGTTCGTTCGCTATTAAACTGGAAAGTAAAACAAAAAAACAAAGAAAAAAAACAGGTTCCGCCGGGGAAAGCTCTTGTCTGGGCAGCGAGGTGATGAACTCCCGAAAGGAGGGGCACTATATAAAAACAAGCTTTGCTGCGAACATCTACTAAAAAGCGGTTTCTACTCAGAATAACAGGCGGAGCAGAAAACAGAGGTGTTCTCTCTACCCAACAGGATTCGTAAAGATACCACTAGTTTGTGTTCATAAGACGGCGATGATCGCTCACAAAACTGGCATTCCTACTATCATATCGGAGGACCGTCATATATAATTGCACTACCATTTCGTATTGGAGGACGGTCATATATAATTGCACTACCATACCGTTTCGGAGTTCGTAGACAGTAGGAATAATAAAAGCGGCCTTAAAGCGGCTTGTGAGCACACAATCTAGTCGAACTCTAGTCGTCCTTAGTCGAGTCGAGGCAAGCATGCATTACATAGTAACACGAGCACGTGTCGCCTGCTTAGAGGGTAGCCCCCTTCGGGAGATTCGAAAGCGCACCTCACAGCGGCAGAGCTTCGGAACCAATCGGACCGTACCCAGACTTGCAGCTATTTGTTAACTTGGAAGTGGAGTCAACACCCCGACACTGAGAAAAGAGCTTTCCAAAAGCTCAAAACCAGTTGCATGCAAAGTCGGGGAAACTGGGAGCAGGCTGGGGAGAACACAGGGCCTTGGAGGGAGGCCCATTTTTCTCTTTCGTTCGGTTTACATCTTTCGGGTATTGTTCTCCTTTCAGCCTGCCCCCTTCACGCCTTTTTGCTCGCCACATGCAAGCATATAAAAAGACGACCAGATGACGGACGCAACAAACTCATGCCGACATTTTCTGGATTTTTTTTTTTTTTTTTTTTGCCAGAGCCCATTTAGCCGTGTAGCTGTTAAACTACAACGTTACACCCCCCTACCACGGTGAGGATAGGGTTGGACTTTAGGAGGGAAAATACACATCCAGAATTTTATACAAGGAAAGCACGGTCTATAAACTGCACAATTGTCACGGTAATTATACAGTTTATCGACCGCCCTTAAATAATATTATATATATATACTTTCATCTAACAAATTAAATTAAAAGACGTTAATTTAGATTTAAATTAAAAATATTTTATCCAAGAACACCACGGTTTATAAACTGCACAATTGTCACGGTAATTCTAAAGTTTATCGACCGCCCTTAAATAATATTATATATATATACTTTCATCTAACAAATTAAATTAAAAGACGTTATTTAGACTTAAATTAAAAATATTTTATCCAAGAACAGCACGGTTTATAAACTGCACAATTGTCACGGTAATTATACAGTTTATCGACCGCCCTTAAATAATATTATATATATACTTTCATCTAACAAATTAAATTAAAAGACGTTAATTTAGATTTAAATTAAAAATATTTTATCCAAGAACACCACGGTTTATAAACTGCACAATTGTCACGGTAATTCTAAAGTTTATCGACCGCCCTTAAATAATATTATATATATACTTTCATCTAACAAATTAAATTAAAAGACGTTAATTTAGATTTAAATTAAAAATATTTTATCCAAGAACACCACGGTTTATAAACTGCACAATTGTCACGGTAATTCTAAAGTTTATCGACCGCCCTTAAATAATATTATATATATACTTTCATCTAACAAATTAAATTAAAAGACGTTAATTTAGATTTAAATTAAAAATATTTTATCCAAGAACACCACGGTGTATAAACTGCACAATTGTCACGGTAATTCTAAAGTTTATCGACCACCCTTAAATAATATTATATATATATTTTCATCTAACAAATTATATTAAAAGACGTTAATTTAGATTTAAATTAAAAATATTTTATCCAAGAACACCACGGTTTATAAACTGCACAATTATCACGGTAATATCGATTAGCTAGGTTTCTAACAGTATTTTGTATAATAAAATATAAATACCTTTAAATTTGTTTGACATCAGAGAAGTAGGCAGAAATAAAAGCAGCGGCAGGGCGGCGGCTTAGCTGGGTCTTCTGGCTGGTCATCTATTCTCCTCGAACTCTTCTCGCTGCCACGGTCAAACTGAATTTACAGCCCGTTTTGGGGCTGTTTTATATTTCACCATCGGCGGGGAAATTCAAACATTTCCCAGTCGACGTTACAAACTTTTTACCTTTTATGGAGTTTCATTGGTTGATTTAAACTTGTTTAGTTTGAAGAGTGCATGTAGACGTGTGTGTGTCTGTGTATGTGTGTGTTAATGTAAGTGTGTGTGTATGTGGGTGTGTGTGTCGTTGGCGTGCAAGCATGGTGGCGGGGAGCGTAGACACATTCTCTGTCTCTTTCGGTCTCTCCCCCCTTTTCCCTCTCTGTCTGTCTATATATAAGGACACGGAGAAGCGCGCGTGCGCGAGAGCGAGCATTCGAGCGAGAGAGAGAGAGATAGATAGAGAGAGAGAGAGAGAGAGAGAGAGAGAGAGAGAGAGAGAGAGAGGGGGGGTAGCACCCGAAACTTTGAAATGTTATAAAAAATTATAAAATAATTATATAATATATATATATATATATATATATATATATATATATATATATATATATATATATATATATATATATATATATATATATATATATATATATATATATATATATATATATATATATATATATATATATATATATATATATATATATACATGTATTTATTTATCATAAGACGAAATTTAGCGGGAATCTACAGCCACGTGGAAAGAAATATTTCTATCCATACATTTTGGACAAAATCAAACTGTAGTATCTGTTTTTTTTTTCTTTAATTAAAACTTAAAATATCACTTAACTAAACCACTCTATAGATTGATGTGATATTTGGAATATGCTGTAACATTGATACAGACAAAGTAAGGAACAGTTACGTCATAGACACAAGAAAATATACGTATAATTATAATAGGAAAAAACGAAAACGTTAAAAAGTATATGCATCCTATGCAGTTATGCTACCGTGCCGAAATAAAAACGGTATTATTTAGAAATCTATTCTTTGAATTATTTGCTAATAATTAAAAAAATATATTTTCGTTAACAGATACTATACATTGATCGTTTTTTTTTTTATTTGATTTGATGTTTTTTATTTTTATTTTTATTTATTTTTTATTTATCTTATTTTTATTTATTTTTATTTAACATTTGATGTTTTTTATTAAATTGTTAGGTGAAAGTACGGAATAGTTACAAAACGCCCTCCTCTCCCCATTTTAAGAACGACTTCCGGAATACCCCCTCCAATCTCTCCATGTTAAGAACGGCTTTCTTGGGGGTGTTTTTTTTTTCAGAAAGCCGTTCTTATCATGGAGAGATTGGAGGTGTTAATACTACGCTGGGGCAGCTTGTAAAATAAGAAATATCAAAGAAAACTTCTGCGACATTTTTGGGTAAAATTTTCAAGTTAAATTCAATTTTATCCTATCTTTTGCTTATTAAATTATTGGATGAAAGTCCAGAATAGTTAACATGCCCCTCTCTACATTAAGAATGGCTTTCTTAACTTTTAAGGTAATGATTTCTTAAAAAATTACAATTTAATAACGAAAAAAAAACCGGTTATTTTTACGACATACCCCAGCGTAGCAAGCATAAACACCCCAACCCGAAAAGTCTTAGTAAAGTGAGAGGCAAGTGGCGGTGGTGGGGGGGGGAAGGGCAGAAGAATTGGCACGTGTCAAACGAAGTTGAAATAAATCCATTTCGTTAACAAACTTTCAAATTCGATTTACACTTATGACCCCCACCTCTCCCACCTCATGACAGCTTTTAACGGAAAGTTGATTTGCGTTGGTGTGTTTGAGTATTTGTGTGTACGTGCGTGTTCGTGTATGTGTGTGTTTATGCGAGTGTTTGTATGTGCGTTTATGAAAGTGCGTATGTATGTGTGTGTTTTCTGTATGTGTGTGTTTGTGCGAGTGTGTTAGAGTGTGTGCTTCTGTCTCTGCTTATGCTCCTGCCCCTCTTTGATGTGGAAGCACATATTCTCTCTCTCTCTCTCTCTAGATATATACTTCCACATATATGTAAACATATATATATAAGTATATATATATACAAACACACACACACACACACACACACACACACACACATATATATATATATATATATATATATATATATATATATATATATATATATAACTTAGTGGCAGTGGCACGGAGAAGCCAGAGAGAGAGAGAGAGACAGAGACAGACAGACAGACAGACAGACAGTCAGACCAACAGACAGACAGACAGAGACACAGAGAGAGAGACAAAGAGACAGAGAGAGAGAGAGAGGTTAGCAGCCGAAACTTTGAAAAGTTATAAAAAATAAAAAAATAATTATAATATATAATTATATATATACTAGCAATCGGTGCCCGGCGTTGCCCAGGTGTTTTGAGGTTAATGCTGAGAAAAAAAAACGGTCAATTTTTTAAACTTTGACCCCTATTATGACTTCTTAACATTTATTGTTTAGGGATCAAGTAAAGGTAATAAGTTAGATCCATGTCCAAGGAATCTATATCTAAAATATCACGTGTTTAGACCCAAAATTGTAGGAGGAGTTTGGTAGAGTTCTCAAAGGTCAAATCGTTTGATAGCGAGGCCAAATTTCGCGGATTTGGCCTTTTTTTAAAGCAGTTTGGCCTTCAAAATTTATGTTTGGCCTTTTTCTTCACCGATGAAATCTGGGGACGCAACGGAAATTTTCGGCTAAAAAATGTTGTTACTATGCACATCTATGTATTGAAATACAATTTGTGGCAAAATTTCAGGAAAAACTAATGGATGGTTCTCTCGCAATAGTCCGGACAATTCGCTAAATTATCTCGTCAAAACCTTAAATCTCGAATTTTTGTGCATTTTTTTTCGGGGGGGGGGCTAATTTGGCATAATAGTGTCCATTTAATAGTATTATCTTGAAAAAATAAAAAAATAAGGAAAATTACCAAAAAAAAAACAAACAAGAACAACAAAAGTGTGCCGTATTTTTAAAAGTTTTATTGCGTTGTTTTTATTTGCTTTTTTTTATTTCATCGGTGAAGAAAAAGGCCAAACAGAAATTTGAAGGCCAAACTGCTTTAAAAAAAGGCCAAATTCGCGAAATTTGGCCTCGCTATAAAAAAAAAAAAATGGGGAAATCCCCCTACTTGAACTTTCTGTTTAATTAATAATGACTCGCTTGTAGCGTTGATTTTTTTCTTTTTTCGCTATAAAAAAATAACTACTTGATGTAATTACGTGATTTTTTCTGTAGGAAAACTTTATCCCATGACGAGTACGTACAATATATATATATTTTTTTAAATATTTCCATTTTTTAATGTCAATGGAAAACTGCACAAGTACCCAAACCCGAAATGTAAAGACCACGAGTGAAGGCGCTTTTTTTTTTTTTTTTTTGGTTTAGTTTCATAATGGCGGCCGTGATGTCGGAGGTTCGATTGTTAGATAGTCAGTTTCGTATTTTTTTAATTTGTAAATCGCAAGTTAGGAAAAAATTAAACCCTTCCAAGATGGACAATAAATCAAGCCATAATATTTTATGGTAAAGGTAAGAGCCTACGAACCATAGTTTTTTAGGAGATGTGATTATTGGATTAACCAATCAGAAATCGTCTGTGGCACACACATCTCTGTTTTTATAGATATATAGATAGATAGATATATATTTCGTTAACAAACTTTCAAATTCGCTTGACACTTATGACACCCACCCGTCCCCACCCCATTACAGCTTCTAACGGAAAGTTGATTTGTGTTGGTGTGTATTTGTGTCTACGTGTGGGTTTGCGTATATGTGTGTGTTTTTGCGAGTGTGTGTGTTTATGAAAGTGTGTGCATGAGTGTGTTTATGCATTTACATTTCAAAATACGCGCATTAATATAACTAGCTCCAAAACTATTTGTCTCTGCTAATTTTCCTTGCGATATTCGTTTTCAGCATACCTGAACAAACTGAGGTTTGGCCACTTTCATATGCCGCCTGTTCAAACTGTTCAAACATGGTCGCCAGTGATTTACATTTCAAAATACACGCATTAATAAAACTAGCTCCAAAACTATTTGTCTCTGCTAATTTTCCTTGCGATATTCGTTTTCAGCATACCTGAACAAACTGAACAGTACGAGTTTTCCGGAGACGAGTTTTCCCGGGACAAGTTTTCCGGGCACTGGTATAAATGCTATAGATTCATCAGAGCACATCCCATTAAAGTACTTGTAAACAGGGATACAACACTGATGCGATGGGACAGACTTTGGAGATTGACCTATAGCACGGGGCCTATTAGATTAGATACTCTTTTTTTGTTGTTGTTTTTGTGCTCAACGATAAAAACCGACTTCTTCATTTGTGTTTGCTTCTCATTTTCGCTTTTTCTCTGATAAGTGTTTCGCTAATGTGAAAAGAAAACATGTTCGAACGTTTGCTGACATTTATTGGATGTGTTGCTACCAGTATTTTGCTTAATTTTCGAGTTTGGAGCGATTATCGAGTCTCACAAGATGTCTGTAAAATGTCAGACACTTATTTATTGTTCTAACTTAAAACTGTGCGCTACTTTTGTTTGTGTTAAATAAACGTTTTAAAATAAATTAAAACAACAAAAATGTGATCTAGGTAGGTAGAAGGGTAACTTATCTTGCCTTTGGTAACATTCATTTTTTTTATATATTTATTTGTTCACTACTTTTTCGTTTTGTTCTTATTGAATGCGAAATATTCGCCGTGGAATTTCCACGGGTCACGATTATTTCGTTTTATTAATCTTAAGTTTCATAGAATAAAAAGTTAAGACACAACTTTGTGGAGCCATTTTTAATCGATTTCATTTAACTTCTGTTTGACCCCGGCACGTGCAGTGCAGAGAACACGATCCTTTCTCTTCTTCCCCCCACTTTCTCTCTTCTTTAGCTTGCTGACAAGAAGCGATGCTTATGTGTGCGTGTGTGCGTGCGTATGTGTGTTGTCGGTTTCAACAAAATTTTAAAAAATAAAAACTTTTTTACCGACCGGCCGGATTAGGGTTGTGAGGTGTGGTTAGAGTTTATGAAAATAAATGTTAGCAATAAAAACTTTTTACAATCAAGTTAGAAAAAAGAAAACAATTTACTTCCCCACCAAATTATCGTATTATTGGAGCCCCCGATTCTTCTTTTTTTTAGGCGATGTAATAAACCATATTTTGGAGTAGGGTTGCCTCCTCTCTTTATTTTGGTTTGTATATCTTTCATGTTGCAAAAATGCTCCCGGGAGATCTTTTTAGGATTCTAAAGGTTTGCTTTTTTTTTTTACACTTTTTAAATGTAAAAAACTGTAAACAGGCAGTTTACGAGTTGAAAGGCATCGTTAAAATGGTATTTTTCGCTAGTTCTTTCAACTTTATATTTTTATTTCGTCGTCTTCAAGTCCAATGTACATAAGTTCCTGATGAGCCGTTCCTCTTAAGTAATCCAATTTACCAAATTGACACTTCTAATGATTACTATGATATTGTCCAATTGACAACTGTACACACTTTAACCCTTATCCTCGAGTGGCCTCTGGGGCTTGATAAGTAGTGATTCCTTTATAAAATAAAAAATATTTCAATACTATGATGGTGAATCTATAGTCAGTCTGTGCTGATTTTCCTTGCGATATTCGTTTTCAGCATACCTGAACAAACTGAGGGTTGGCCACTTTCATATGCCGCCTGTTCAAACATGGTCGCCAGTGATTTACATTTCAAAATACACGCATTACTATCTCGAAAACTATTCGTCTGTCTGTGCTAATTTTCCTTGCGATATTCGTTTTCAGCATACCTGAACAAACTGAGGGTTGGCCCCTTTCATATGCCCCCTATTCAAACATGGTCGCCAGGGATTTACATTTCACAATACACGCATTAATAAAACTAGCTCCAAAACTAGTAGTTTGTCTGTCTGTCTCTGCTAATCTTCCTTGCGATATTCGTTTTCAGCATACCTGAACAAACTGAGGGTTGGCCCCGTTCATATGCCGCATGTTTAAACATGGTCGCCAGTGATTTGCATTTCAAAATACACGCATTAATAAAACTATCTCCAAAACTATTTGTCTCTGCTAATTTTCCTTGCGATATTCGTTTTCAGCATACCTGAACAAACTGAGGGTTGGCCACTTTCATATGCCGCCTGTTCAAACTGTTCAAACATGGTCGCCAGTGATTTACATTTCAAAATACACGCATTAATAAAACTAGCTCCAAAACTATTTGTCTCTGCTAATTTTCCTTGCGATATTCGTTTTCAGCGCATACCTGAATAAACTGAGGGTTGGCCCCTTTCATATGCTGCCTGTTCAAACATGGTCGCCAGTGATTTACATTTCAAAATACACGCATTAGTATCTCGAAAACTATTTGTCTGTGCTAATTTTCCTTGCGATATTCGTTTTCAGCATACCCGAACGATTTTAAAATGGACAGTCTGAATGTTAACGAAGCAAACACACACACACACACAAAAAAAAAGACACACACACACACACACGTAAACTCAGTGAAAGTGTCTACTGTCGATAAGCTAGTTGTAAATTAGATTACTGACTCTTATGAGTTTTAGTCTACCCACCCTTTACAACTGTGATACAGTAGAACAGTCCGTCTCTGGACAATTAGCAGTGTATCGCATAACTCAATGACAGTGTCGAATGTTGACTAGCTAGTTGTAAGTTAGGTTACTGGCTCTGATGAGTTACACTCTAACCACCCTTAATAACTGTGATACAGCGGAACAGTCCGTTTTTGGACAAGTAGCGATGATCGCATAACTCATTGAAAGTGCCGAATGTCTATTAGCTAGTTGAAACTTAGATTACTCGCTTTGATGAGTTTCAGTCTAACCACACTTAATAACTTTGATACAGCGGAACAGTCCGTCTGTTTCGCATAACTCATTGACAGTGTCGAGTGTCCATTAGCTAGTTGTAACTTCGTAGCCAGCCGAAAAGTCCCTTTAAGAAGAGACTTGAAGATAATAATTATTGTTGTTATTTGTATTGTTATTCTTATCGTCAAGCCATGATGCACGTGCAGAAATCCATTTCCAACTCAACTGTGTTAAAAAAACTTACTTCTTCAACGAGACAAGAACGCCGACACTCGACTTCGCACCGATACGCGAATGACGATTCATAGAAATTAAAGCTGTTGATTTTATTGAATGTTACAACTTTGCCCCCACTCACACACACAGACACAGCGACGAACGATCTTGGCGACGCTTTCGATTGTAAATATAAGAGCGTTGTCGGCGGCGACAACCGGAAATGGAAAACCCTGTGTCAGTCAGATTTGTTTATTTAACGCCAATTTGAACTGCAAAATAATTCGTTTTAACTAATGAGACCTGTGGAAATTCTAAGGTTAATCCTTCGGAGTTAAGACAACAAAGCGTAAAAGTTGAAAAAAACAAAATACAAATCAAATGTATATGTAAATGTTACCAAAGGCAAGATAAGTTACTCTTCTACCTACCTGAACAAGTGTTTTAAGTTCTGCTGCGATATTCGTTTTCAGCATACCTGAGCCAAACTGAGGGTTGGCCCCTTTCATACGCCGCCTGTTCAAACTGTTCAAACATGGTCGCCAGTGATTTACATTTCCAAATACACGCATTAATAAAACTAGCTCCAAAACTAGTAGTCTGTCTGTCACTGCTATTTTTCCTTTCGATATTCGTTTTCAACATACCTGATCAAACTGAGGGTTGGCCCCTTTCATATGCCGCCTGTTCAAACATGGTCGCCAGTGATTTACATTTCAAAATACACGCATTAATAAAACTAGCTCCAAAACTAGTAGTCTGTCTGTCTCTGCTAATTTTCCTTGCAATATTCGTTTTAAGCATACCTGAACAAATTTTTTTTTTTTTATGTATATATTTCGATTGATTTATGAGTCGACACTTACGGGTTAAATCAAGTCTAGGATGCGAGTTAATGCGACGAATAAATCGACAGTTGATGTTGAATTTTATGAGAAAATCACGATCATGTCATAGACAATTCGAAAGCGATTTTGAAGCCTTTAAACTGTCATTAATTTATTTCTGGCTTGATGGGCCATCTATTTTACTTTACATTTCAAAATACACGCATTAATATCTCGAAAACGATTTGTCTGTCTGTCTGTGCTAATTTTCCTTGCGATATTCGTTTCCAGCATACCTGAACAAACTGAGGATTGGCCTCTTTCATATGCCGCCTGTTCAAACATGGTAACCAGTAACCACTGATGTACATTTCAAAATACACGCATTAATAAAACTAGCTCCAAAACTAGTAGTCTGTCCTTCACTGCTAATTTTCCTTGCGATATTCGTTTCCAGCATACCTGAAGAAACTGAGGTTTTGCCCCTTTCATATGCCGCCTGTTCAAACATGGTCGACAGTGATTTACATTTCCAAATACACGCATTAATAAAACTAGCTCCAAAACTAGTAGTCTGTCTGTGCTAATTTTCCTTGCGATATTCGTTTTCAGCGTACCTGAACAAACTGAGGATTGGCCCCTTTCATATGCCGCCTGTTCAAACATGGTAACAACTAATGTACATTTCAAAATACACGCATTAATAAAACTAGCTCCAAAACTAGTAGTCTGTCTGTCTCTGCTAATTTTCCTTGCAATATTCGTTTTAAGCATACCTGAACAAACTTAGGGTTGGCCCCTTTCATATGCCGCCTGTTCAAACATGGTCGCCAGTGATTTACATTTCAAAATACAAGCATTACTATCTCGAAAACTATTCGTCTGTCTGTGCTAATTTTCCTTGTGATATTCGTTTTCAGCATACTTGAACAAACTGAGGGTTGCCCCCTTTCATTTGCCCCCCGTTCAAACATGGTCGCCAGTGATTTACATTTCAAAATACACGCATTAATAAAACTAGCTCCAAAACTATTTGTCTGTGCTAATTTTCCTTGCGATATTCGTTTTCAGCATGCCTGGACAAACTGAACGGTACAAGTTTTCCGGGTACGGTTTTTCCAGAGACGAGTTTTCCCGGTACATGTTTTCCGGCCACTGGTATAAGTGCTATTGGTTCATCAGAGCACATCCCATTAAAGTACTTGTAAACAGGGATGCAATACTCAGGCGATGGGACAGACTTTGGAGATTGACCTATAGCGCGGGGCCTATTAGATTAGATACTCTTTTTGTTTTTGTTTTTGTGCTCAACGATAAAAACCGACTTCTTCATTTGTGTTTGCTTCTCATTTTCGCTTTTGCTCTGATAAGAGTTTCGCTAATGTGAAAAAGAAAACATGTTCGAACGTTTGCTGACATTTATTGGATGTGTTGCTACCAGTATTTTGCTTAATTTTCGAGTTTGGAGCGATTATCGAGTCTCACAAGATGTCTGTAAAATGTCAGACACTTCTTTATTATTCTAACTTAACACTGTGCGCTACTTTTGTTTGTGTTAAATAAACGTTTTAAAATAAGTTAAAACAACAAAAATGTGATCTAGGTAGGTAGAAAAGTAACTTATCTTGCCTTTGGTAACATTCATTTTCTTATATATTTATTTGTTCACTACTTTTTCGTTTTGTTCTTATTGAATGCGAAATATTCGCCGTGGAATTTCCACGGGTCACGATTATTTCGTTTTATTAATCTTAAGTTTCATAGAATAAAAAGTTCAGACACAACTTTGTCGAGGCATTTATAATCGATTTCATTTAACTTCTGTTTGACCCCGGCACGTGCAGTGCAGAAAACACGACCCTTTCTCTCCTTCCCCCACTTTCTCTCTTCTTCAGCTTGGTGACAAGAAGCGATGCTTATGTGTGCGTGCGTGTGTGTGTGTGTGTGTGTGTGTGTGTGTGTGTGTGTGTGTGTGTGTGTGTGTGTGTATGTGTGTACGTGCGTGCGTATGTGTGTTGTCGGTTTCAACAAAATTTAAAAAAATAAAAACTTTTTTACCGACCGGCCGGATTAGGGTTGTGAGGTGTGGTTAGAGTTCATGAAAATAAATGTTAGCAATAAAAACTTTTTAAAACCAAGTTAGAAAAAAGAAAACCATTTGCTTCCCCCACCCAATTATCGTATTATTGGAGCGTCTAAATTAAGATTCTTCTTTTTTAAGCGATGTAATAAACCATATTTTGGAGTAGGGTGCCTCCTCTCTTTATTTTGGTTTGTATGTTTTTCATGTTGCAAAAATGCTTCCGGGAGATCTTTTTAGGATTCTAAAGGTTTGCTTTTTTTTACACTTTTTATTATCTTCGAAAACTGTACACAAATGTAAACAAGCAGTTTACGATTTGAAAGGCATCGTTAAAATGATAGTTTTCGCGAGTTCTTTCAGCTGTATAGTTTTTATTCGTCCTCTTCAAGTCGAATGTAAACAAGTTCTTGATAAGCCGTTCATCTTAAGTAATCTGATTTACCAAATTTACACTTCTAACGATTACTATGATATTGTCCCATCGACTACTGTACACTCTTTAACCCCTCGAGTGGTCTCTGGGGCTTGATAGGCAGTGATTCCTTTGTAAAATAAAATAAAAACATTTCAATACTTTGATGGTGAATCTATAGTCAGACTATGCTAATTTTCCATTGCGATATTCGTTTTCAGCATACCTGAACAAACTGAGGGTTTGCCCCTTTCATATGCCGCCTGTTCAAACATGGTCGCCAGTGATTTACATTTCAAAATACACGCAGTAATAAAACTAGCTCCAAAACTAGTAGTATGTCTGTCTCTGCTAATTTTCCTTGCGATATTCGTTTTACGCATACCTGAACAAACTGAGGGTTGGCCCCTTTCATACGCCGCCTGTTACTCACTCGACAACATCACCTACCTCCAAATCTGTTTCGGTAGTCTCTCACACATTGACGACTGCCGAGGGGGGTGCATTGTCTCATAAGTAATACCATAAAACAAAAGAAACAAAAAACACAGATTCCGACACTGTCCATAAATATTAGTTGCTCCAGAGTGTGTGACACCATCGACCTTCTACGCGCTAACGTCCATATCTACATCTATTGTCGAGTGTTGCTTATTTCATTCTCACTAAATCGTTTTTATGTATTCTTAACTAACTGCTTATTTAACAGACTATTGTCTTCAGATCCGTTATGTCTATTTATCGGCCCATGACTCGGCTAGTATTATAGGTGTGTGCGTGTCAGAACATATAATACTCGTAACATGACGACATTCCTGTTTCTGCTGCTGCTCGCTTCTGGGGGATTCACAAAACGTACTTCGGGGAGCTGGGACTTGTTTAAAGGAAACGCTTCAAGACAGGGATCCAAAACCAGTGAGTTTATATATATATATGTATTTCACTCCTCATATATCTCGTCACAGCAGAACTGGAGTGAATCTTGGCTTGTGGTTTCTCTGTCTCCATTCTTTTTTATCCCACTTGCCTTTCTCGGCCACTCAAACCTAACAACTGAACTTAACTCGGCCTACTCAAACTGGAACACCTGACACGCCACATCCCGGTGCGCATTCAGATATTTCCGGTGCAAATGATCAGTCACAGAGTTTGATACATGTCACAACATAACCCCTTGACCCTTTTTACACCTGCATGCTCGCTCACCTTATTGTTTCCTACGATTCAATCCCTGTTGTTTAATCTGCTAGATAGATATATAATTAGATAGATAGTTAGATAGATAGATAACGGAATATATGCTTCCTTTTCCGGTGTTGCCCGGGATTTACCTAACACGAGGCTACGTTCATCAATCGGTTGATAAATTCATTTTCCCATTTCCTCCAAGCCACAGTCTGCTTTCGACTATCTCGAAACTGTCTTCAATTCTAAACTATTGTCAACCCAAAACTATTCATAACTACTCCCAGCCTTTTAAAACTGTCGCAAAACACATAGACACTCTCAAAACAAACTCTAAAATATATTGGCCGGGTCTTTGTTCGGTCCGTTTTTCTGTTCACTGCCACATCTTAACTAACAATCCCATTTCAACTTCCTTTTGTGTGCCTTTGTGAACAACTTCATATCGATTGTGCTACCGATAAACATATTTCTCCTTTTTTGTCATACTTTTCCTCTTTCTCCTCCACATCCCAACACGCCGATAGTATCACACTCTTAAATAATCAAATTCTGTTTTTATTATTACCAATCATCACCTACACTTATGAAACCCTTATTTTCGAGTGGTATTTAGGCCTTTATAAGTGGTGATATTTTAGTAAAAACTACAAGGGCATTTTTCAGTACAAGCAACAAAACGAAAAAGTGGTAAAAAAAAAACAAATATATACCGAATAAATGTTGCCAAAAGTAAGATGAATTACTCTTCTACTTATATAGATAAGATTTTTTTGTGTTAACTTATTTTAGAGTGTTTACGCTGAAACGTAAGTAGTGCCGACCACTTAAGTTAGAACAAGAACAGAATGGTTGGCAGTAGATGATCATTTGGAAAGACTCGATAATCGCTCAAAAGTCGAAAATTAAACAAAATACTGATAGAAATCCATCCAATAAATGTCAATCTTCTTCTCTTTCACAAAAGAATGATTTGCGTTCCAAATATTTATTAAGGCATATATATTCACCTCTGTCAATAAGATTCTGATTTGGTCGGATTCGTTTGTTGGTTTGTGACGATATTTGTGTGTCCAGCCTAGCGTCCACATCGCTTGACAAATAATCACCTGTTGGTCAAAATATGTGTCATTGCATTAAAATTGCTTTAATTTCTTTTTGTGATATCTATGCAAATATCACAAACTAGGTGATAAATTAAGTTTTCTTCATCGTAGAGACTTACTGCATGGTCCATATTGTAACCAATGACGTCCCCCATCTTACAAGACCTGGATCTTGAAAATTTCGATCATGGACGAAATTTTGACTGTATTTTAACTTCTGATTTGTTCAAATTTGATACTCATTCGTAAGTACAAAGCAAAATTTTGACCTGAAACGATAGTTTGTTTTGTTTTGTCTTGTTTTGTTCTTTTGTTTTTTTTTGGGGGGGGGTTAATTATCAACGTTTCCATGGCATAACTTTGAGATTACTTCATACGATGTGAAAAAAGTAATACCCAGATATGACTTTGGCTCATCCTTACGTTGTCAGGCGGATGGATGCAATCTTACAACTGAATTATGTTTGTGTTTGTATTATTCGAACAATTGTTCTCATTTTGAATGTTATTTTCCCAACGCTTCGGCCGATGTAACCTTTGACCTTCTTCAGGTGTATCTTGTTAAACTCAGGAATCTTTCTGTCAAACTCTGTAATCTTCGCGGAATTTTAAACAGAACCCTTTATTTAATCCACAGAGGTAGCATATTCTCGTTCAGTCAGCCAGTGACTAGGTAGAAATCTTAAGTAATTTTCAGTTGTAATCTTTATATCGCCTGCACTCAGGATTGAACCTTCAACCTCCAGAAGAGTGTCACTTAAGACTGAATTTATCCATGAAATTATTTATTATTAAATACCTATTACTTTATATGTTACGCCACGGGTCATTGCGAACAAGAAACACCTGAATAATGCTGGAGGCATTGTTAAGTTGTTAAGTCATAGATATTATCATTTAGACGTGATATAAAAAGTTTTAAAAATGAGCGACGGCCTCGAGAATCCGCCGGAAAAAAGCCTTTTGAAGACATACACAAAAAGCGAACACACGTACACACATACATTTTCGCTTTTATATATATAGAGTAGCGAGGGATACCCGACTTTGTCCGGGTGTTTGGAGGTGTGTGTGGTTTTGGGTAAATCAAAACTCCGGGGGGGGGGGGTTAAATAAAAAAATGTTTTGGTAGGTAAGTATGAGAATCGAACCCGGACCCTTGAGGCAAAGTTGTAAATTAAAGTGTGAAAAAAAAAGTGCGACGGTTTTAACCATTGGGCCACCGCGAGATGCTAACGGAAATACGTTTGAATTTATTTAATTACTTGGATTTGGCAGGTGCACGTTTTAATGATTTAATGAGGTCAACTTTTGCCTGCGGGGTAGCATTTCATTTAATGCGGGAATGCTTTTTTTTATTTTCCCAAGACGTTGGGGGTAGGGGGAAACAGCTCCCCTTGTCCAAATTGAATAGCAATTGTTTGCTATATGGAAAATATTTCCACATTGATCAAAGCTGATTGCTTTCGGACATTTCCGCCGATAGACGGAAAATACTGCCAGAATTAGTGTCGCTTTTATTATAGGAAAAAGACTAATCCACATGTGGCGAGCGACAAATGTTGAATATTTATCTTCCCGAAGTCGAGCAAATTAAATAGACAGGCGAGCTCCGTTGTTAACTTTGAGATATTACGATTTACATGTGATATAAAAAGTTTTAAAAAGTTGTGAAGCGACCGACCGCTTCTCTGAAAAAAGCCTTTTGTAGACATACATAAAAAGCGAACACACATACACACATACATACGTTTTCGGTTTTATATTTATAGACTAGCAGGGGTATCCAGCGTTTCCCGGGTGTTTGGAGGTGTGTGTTGGTGGGAGGGTAGGTAGATCAAAACAACCCTGTTTAAAAATCAAAGTTGGCTGTGTAAAAGAAAAAAAAAGTTGGAGGTGTAAAAGAAAAAAGGTTTTAGTCAAAGGTAGGCAGGCTTGAACCCCGAACCTTTGACGCGGAGGTGGAAAGGAAATGGAAAAAAAACCCTGCGACCTAATCATGAGTTGGTAAGTGTGTTAAATTGTCATTTATAAACCGAAATTAGCAGGTGCGAGAACGTCAAGTTGTGTGATGTTTGACCTAGTTTTGCGCTGGAAGCCAGTTTCTGTTTTCCCCGCTATGCAGCGATCAAAAAAGATCTCGAAAATAGCTTGTAAAAGTCGGGCAAATAAAATAGACGGGCGACCCCCGTTGTTAACTCATACATATTATGATTTAGGCAGCATATAAAAAGTTTTAAGAAGAAGCGAGCCAACTGAGAATGACGGTTAAAAAAGCCTTTTGTAGACATACAGAAAAAGTGAACACACATACATACATACATGCATACATACATACATACATACATTTCGCTTTTATATATATAGATTAAATTTGTAATTATAATTATTGTTCTTTTGCGATGTCCTCCTCAGTGTTAGAAGTAAAACAAATTAAACAAGTGAAGCATGCATGGTCCCCCAGGAGTGCACAGTGAACGGAGCATAAAAAAAATGACTAAGTTCAGCATTTGTCCCCCTCTCACTACACACACACACCATTTAGCCCCAAAAGTCGCTAGGGGACGTCAAATCCTGGTGAAAATGAACAACCGGTGTAGTTTTAAGCCTTAACATATGTAATTTGAGTTCTGCACCATGCAAAAAAGAAATGACTAAGTCCATCATTTGCCTCCACCCCATTTAGCTCCAAAAGTCACCAAGGGCTTAACATATTTAATTTTGAGTTCAGCACTATGCAAAACTGCTAAATAGACACACACAGAAAATTTTGAACAAATATGGTAAAATAGTCCCAAAAATGGAGTGTTTTATTAGCCCTAAAAGAGCCCCTGGGGCACACCCAAGAGTTATCGCGAAGTATAGACAAACAAAATTATATAGAAATCAGCCAAGATGAGGAAGTCAGTCCGACAATCTCAATCAATGAAAACAACTCATCTCAAAAATACAGACAATTACTAAGAAATCAGTTAGTTACAACTTTTCAGAAAGTTTCATAAAAATCCAAGGCATCAATTTTTTTAATAAGCATAAAAGTGTCAATTTTAGCCATTTTAACCCGAAAAGTAACAAACAGGCTTAAACAGACTTTAGATGTGGACCTTAGCGTGGTCAGAGAGTCGACGACGTCACGTACACGCGCGCGCGCACACACACACACACACACGTGTACACACACGCACACCAATAGTGTGATATTTGCAGAATGTGTTGGAGTTTGTATTTTTTGTGTTTTGTTTTATTTTATTTTTTATACTTGTACACACCCCTTGGCAACCGCCAATCTGAGAGACGCCGACGCGGCTATAAGAGAAGATGAAAGAAAAGAAGACCAACGATGCGGCGTTGGGTTGGCGATCGTTGTCAAACAAGGCGATGAACACATATGGTCCCATACTCCCCTCTCTCTCTCTCTCTCTCTCTCTCTCTCTCTCTCTCTCTCTCTCTCTCTCTGTGACATGCTACCGCCATTTTGTTTTTTTTTCTTTGTTTCAGATCATTGTCTACGAGGTTCCGTTGGATTCAACATGCACCATTTGAGAAGAAACACACGTGGGCATTGCGCAACCTCTACATCGGCAAAAGATGCGCGCAACTGTGCAGTGGACATGGGTGGTGCAACGGAGAAGTGTGCAGGTACTTTTTTTTTTTTTGCTTTCATAATTTTTCCGACATTTCCAAAAATATCGATTTTACGGTTTTTAATTTTTTTTGTTTTGTTTTGATGACGATTGATTATTCGTATCATTTGGATTCTTTGGACTACTGTGCTGATCTTGAGTATTAGTTTCATAGCATTCCGGTCGATGTAATCTCCGACCTTCTTCAGTTATATCTTGTCAAACTCGGGAATCTTTCTGTCAAACCCGAGAATCTGGACGAATATAGTAATAATATGTGCATAGCGATATTTACATCTAAAAACAACAGATAGAGTGCTTGGTAAAATTCAGTTGTAAAATTAGACTCTTCTGGAAGTTGAAGGTTCAATCCTCAACATGAGCGACACCCATAATACAATTGCAAATTACTTAGGACTTCTACCCAGCCATAGCTGGCGAAATGAGACCATATTACACCTTGGATTAAATAAACGGTTCCGTTCAAAATTCCGTGCAGATTCACATGTTCAACAGAAAGACGGCCAAGTTCGACAAGATGCGTCTGTAGAAGGTCGGAGGGTACGTCGACCGAAACGTTGTGAGAATAACACTCAAAATGGGAATAATCCAAATAATACAAAATGGCTTGTAACTTTTAACATGTCTAAAACAAAGAATCCCTCCTTATTCTAAGTCAACGGTCTATAACTTTTGCCAGTTTTTAACGGACTAAAAGGTCTAGTATTCCATGATTTATAATAAGTTGAATACTTTAGTATTTTACTAATCACGTGACGTTCATGCACGCATCGATCTTTTTAAAAACGTCTTACGTAATATAACTCAAAATTTAATATGACGTTTCTGAATTTTTTAGATGAGCATTGGATATTGGTATTGTTTGGATTCCTCGGACTACTGTTTTCATCTTGGGTGTTATTTTCACAACGTTTCGGTCGATATAATCCCCGACCTTCTTCAAATGTATCTTGTCGAAGTCGGGAATGTTCAAATTCCCGAGTTCGACAGAAAAATTCCCGAGTTTGACAATATACACCTGAAGAAGGTCGATCAAAATTTGATGTAGAGCAATTTTTTTCTATATGATTTTTTTTTTTATCTAACTTATATTAAGTTGTTTTTGGCCGCACTCCTTAAATGAGTGTTATTTTCACAACGTTTCGGTCGATATAATCCCCGACCTTCTTCAAGTGTATCTTGTCGAAGTCGGGAATGTTCAAATTCCCGAGTTTGACAATATACACCTGAAGAAGGTCGATCAAAATTTGATGTAGAGCAATTTTTTTCTATATGACTTTTTTTTTTATCTAACTTATATTAAGTTGTTTTTGGAGATCACTGTGAATTTGCGTGGCTACCAAATATTAAACTTTACAAAATGATCAAGAGATGAATAGAGAGAGGAAGGGGGTATAGGTAGAGAAAGAGAAAGAAGGAAGCAACAAAATAAATTCGTATGATTGAATTCGGCTATATGGCTTTCGTAGGTTTATTAGCCAATATGGCCGACCGATGCTGATGTCATATGGTAATTTAAAATTGTTTGTAATTTCATTTTTTATCATTTGATCTCGTCTTATTTGTGAAGTTAAAGAAAAGGAAGTTGCAATTACTTTTTTTTTAATAAATGTTATTCTTAGAAAAGCTAAAAATAATTCAAATAATATTTTTCCAAAATTTTAATTTTAATTATACAATTGAACTAATATTGTTGATGAACCCATTTAATAAAAACATATTCACAACTTTCTTTTTTCGTTTGCTGTTTTCTTTCTTTGGTTCAAATTCTCGTTACACTCAAAAGACTTCGGAAAAAAAAATGTCTGAAAAAGAAGATACAAAAAAGTTCGTTTGTTTTTGCGTCAAAAACAATTAAGACGAATTTCGTTCCTATGTTTTAAATTACCACATGACGTTAGCATCGGTCGGCCATGTTGGCTAATCAACCTACGAAAGCGCATATTGCCTTGAATTCTTTTTTAGGTTTTGTTTAATTTTTCAGAATTTTAATATCCAAATTTATATATAAAAAAATGACTGTACCTGAGAGTAAATAAAACAACAAGTGCTAAAAACCTAAACCAAACTTAAATGTTACCGGCAGATGAACATGCTTTAATAATCTCTTTCTCGCGGTGTGATCAGAAAAGGAGGAGCACTGGGTCGGTATTTCTCAGTAGAAGCGTCCCAGACGATCAACAACAACCTAGTCCCTCTCTCAGAAAGACAGATGTAGATGCTATTTTAAATTTAAATGTGAAAAAGCTATTTAAAACTTGAACGTGACAGACAAACGAAATTCTTATTTCAAATTTAAGTCTGATAAACCTATGAAAAAGTTATTTCAAATTTAAGCTGACAAAAAAGCTATTTAAAGCATAAGTATGACTCACCGATAGGCTTTTTTTTTTACATAGGAGTCACCACTTATTAAGGCCCAGAAGCCACTAGAGAGTAAAGGTTAATGGATGTATGATAGTCAATGGGATAATATCGCAGTAATTGTTTGTAGTGTACATTTGGTAAATTGGGTTACTTAAGGGGAACGGCTCATCAAGAATTTGTTTAAGTTAGACTTGAACACGACCATATTGTAGTCAGTTAGAAAGTAGGAAAACGAAAAAGAGTTTCACAGGCGTGCAGGTCTAAGAAAGAAGCTTTGTTCATGGAATCTACGTTTAGGTTTAGGCACAGATAAAGAGTGGGGAAAATTATTGATAGTGATTTCAACTAGACGAGTGTTTTTCGTGAAAGTCAGGAAAGGAGGGAACCAAAGATTGGAACTCAGACGAGCACTTGCCATGAAAATAACGATAAAGCAGAGACAGGCTTGCAACATCTCTTTTGTGGGGAAATAGGTTGCAGGGAAGAGAAAAGGGCATCCCCTACTAGCCTACGAAGTCTATTTTGAACTCTGTCAAAGCAGAATAAGGTGCTTCCAGCAGGTCCTGCCCAGATTTAGCAACAGTACTCCATCCTTGGACGTGCTTGGCTCTTATATGAAGACAGGCTTGCAACGTCTCTTCTGTGGGAGAGAGGTTGCAGGGAAGAAAAAAGGGCATCCCCGACTAAGCTACGAAGTCTATTTTGTACTCTGTCAAGGCAGGATAAGCAATTTGTAGTAGCTCCTACCCAGATGTGGCAGCAGTACTCCATCCTTGGACGTAATTGGCTTTTATATAGATAAAGAATTGCATCAGCAGTGAGGTATCTAATGGAGTCATAGAATGATTCCATCATTTTTCCAGCAGCCTTGGCAACAGATTTGATGTATGTGTTCCATTTAAGATCAGGAGTAAATGTCAGACCCAGAAGCTTGTTAAGACATGGAGCATCCCCAATTGATGCCAGACGGAGATCAGAATGTTGATGATGTAAAGATAGAAGCTTGGTTTTAGATACATTAAAAGTAACCAGCCACTCCTTACCCCATTGTACTACGTGCTCAAGATCAGAGGAGAGAGAATCAGAGAGAATTTGGTCGTTTAATGCCTTTGAAGTGTCACCATAAATGGTAGTGTCGTCAGCATAAATGTCTATGAATGATCTTAGGATGTGATTTGGGAGATCATTGATGTAGATCAGGAATAGAGTTGGGCCCAGGATAGACCCCCGCATTAATACTATGAACTTCTGATTTCTGCCCATCAACCACTATTCTTATGAATCTTAGAGAGAGAAATGATTTAATAATTGAAAAGATATTTCCAGCTATACCCTAGCTGGAAATTTTGTGGAGTAGACCTTCATGCCATACCCTATCAAAGGCCTTTGATATGGCAAGAGCAATTGCCCTAGAAAGGAAGCCTCCATCAAGACATTCGCTAATTCTATGAGATATAACTGTTAAAACATCTGCTGTAGATCTAGCAGAACGGAAACCATATTGCCTGTCACTGAGGAGGTTATTTCTGCTAAGGTGGTTTACTACTTCTCTATTTAACATAGATTCCAGCAATTTATTCATGATGCACAGGAGACTGATTGGTCTGTATTGAGAGGGAGATGACCGATCACCTGAATTTTTAAATACAGGACATACTGATGAGGTTTTCCAGAGTGTTGGAAAGCAATTCTCCTTAAGACAACACTTAAACAGCTTTGTAAGTATGCGAGCAAGTTCTGGTTGAAGCTGTTTCACTACTATAATTGGAATGCCGTGAGGGCCAGTAGCTTTGCTGGAATCGTGACTTTTATTAGCTTGGCAACATCATTCATAGATATTTGTATATCCCATAGCATGTTTTCAGACCCAGGGAGGGGGGTAGCAGCGCTGAATGCATAGTGTAGAATAAGCTACAAAGTTCCTGGCAAAGAGTTTGGCTTTGTCCGATGCTGACAAGATTACCTCAGGTCCATTGATGATGGTTGGGATAGAGCACATGCTTCTATTCAGAACCCTAGCTGCTACTCAGCTACTTTGAATTTGATGAACTGAGCATACAACTTTCTCGCATTTTTTATTACTCTTTTACAGTGGTTGCTGGCTGTTTTGAAGGCGGCTTTAGTCTTAGTACATCTATTACGTTGGAAGCAATAGAAATAGTGATTTCTGTGCGCAATGACAGCAGCACATTCTGGAGAGAATCATAGCTGGCTGTTAGGTTTTTGCTGGAATTTTTTTGGAGGATATGAAACGGTCTGTACCTACAATTAACTATTCGGTCAGGTCTGATACTATAGAAGACACTTAAAAAAAACATGGAGCACAGGTAGATCTGATATAAATGTATGAAAGCTATCCCAGTTAGCCACAAAGTATCGATATACTGTACGATGGAGAGGTACATCAGAGGATGCGCGCTAGAGAGTAAGGATAGAAAGAGAGAGAGAGGGGGAGGGAGAGAGAGAAGGGAGAGAGGGGGTAATAGTAAAAAAGATATTGAGACAAACAGGAAAAAAAGCGATAGGGTTTTCATTATTTATTTGCCAGACACAACACCAGCAAATCCCTTTACAATTAAGTTGAGAGAATTGAGTCTTTTCACGGGTAATCTGTCTATAATGTCCGCCTCCTATAAATTCATAATTTTGGTAACTGAAAATATCCGTACGCATCGCTCAAATTGGTTTAAATGTTACGTTTTGTTTTTATCATAACTGAGTCAACCGAGTGGTTGGAAGATCCCAGTTGAGACAGAACAGAAGATGAACATAGTTCAGGCCAAGTTGTGAGAAAAAGGTCTAGAAGACTTGCATACTGGCCGTCAGTGTCGGGTACACAGGTGGGTTATAAGCAATGGAGAAATCGTGACAGAACCTCCACTCATTATGTGTCTTGGTTGAGTGAGCTAACCATTCAACATTGTGAACATTCAAGTCTCCACATACGTGAGTGTTAGCCGAAGGATGAGCAGATCAGATGTGGTCAATTTTCTCAGATATGCTTTTAAAGATAGTAACTCTGCTGTTGTGGGGCGATTGAGGGCAAATATAAACGCAGTGGTGTTAGCAAGTGCAATCCATAAGCACATACAGGGCAATTTAGGGTCTTCCCTGGAGATGCCTCTATCGCATGAAAATCTATCTCTAATGTAGACATACTCCGTGTTCATGGCAATCTTTGGGGTCAGATTTTGATGTTAAGTTAGAATATCCTTTAATTATTAACTTATCTAGGGAAATAGTTGGTTGAATACTAGTTTTGCTTAAGAATAATAGGTCTTATTTGGTCTCCTCTAATTGGGTTTCAACCTCTAGAGGGTTGGAACATAGACCCCTGATGTTGGGGAGGAGACATGGTAGTGAGGGTCTACATTGGAAGTTGGTTCTTAGTTTAATCTTGTATTCTTTCTGGAGACTTTTTATGATGGAGTTTTGGGATTTGTGGAATAAGTCGACAAACTTGGTTAGAGCATGGCAGAGGGAAAGTAAGGGGGAAACAGAAGCGAAGAAATATTTTTTGTAGATCATGATAAGGTAAAGCCTTAACAATTACCCACTAATATGGCATCGAGAAGCCCCACCAGAAGCTGCTACATTCACCAAATGGCAATACAGCAGCCCCAGTACTTTGCACCTGCTCGTAGGATGGCCTCCTTAGTGATTAGTATAATGTTCGGGTTCCTGACTATCAGGCGGATAATGTCAGCCCAGTAAAACGTTTACCTCCAACACCCTTATTAGTGACATGGCTACAAGGATAGAATTAGAAACAGAAAAATTCCGGCATCTTAGGTGACTGCTCTCGCAAAAATACTGCCGACCTAAAATACAGCTTTTTCTTTCCCCTTTGTCAGAAAAATGACTCATTATAAACGAGGACTGGGGGACAAATTAGGAGGAGGTTGAAGGAACTAATTTTATTGAATCAAGTATTTGTAAGAGAGGCCATGTGAATGAACCATATTTAAAGTGGTGCTATGGAACTGTCAGAATTCGAACTTGGAACTCCCTTGTCGTCAGTCCAGGTCGGAATCCACTTCGTCACAACCATCTCCCATTTTATAGATGCTTAAATGCATCCTTTCACATATACATAAACTCTTATTTTTTTTGCAGGTGTGATCACGGTTGGATGGGTGAGGATTGCCGCCAACCAACAAGACCTTTACCAATGATTCTAAAAGATTCCTTCACTGATGTTGATTCCTCAAGTGGTAATTGGCTGAAATTAGCCGGTGCCAAAATTGATAAAATATGCCAGGTCATTGCAGCTGGCAAGGCGCTGCATTTCATTGGAGTAAGTATTGAATAATTATTATCGACTACGGACAACCGCTATTTCTCAGCTTACTTCCATTAGAAACTAGAGTTATCTTAGCTTTTCTTTCTCATCTTTCCGAACTTTCTGTTTTGATTTTTTTGGCTGTTCTTAGTTAATTCTTTATAGCGCCACTTTGTCTGTGTAGTACAATCGATCCATCGCTTTTAATATCTTCTTAGTGATTTTCCAGAATAGCAAGCAAAGTAAAAAGGAGTGAAAAACTAAATATACAACAAATAAATGTTAGCAAAGTCAAGATAATTTACTCTTCTACCTACGTGAATCAGTTGTTTTTATGTCTTTACATATTTTAATTTTTTTTTTTTTCAAAAAGGAAGTCTAAAACCTGTTTAGTTAAAACGAAAAACAAAATGGTGGCCAAATTCGAGCCATAGTCGCGCATCGATAATGGCTCCAAAATAAAAAATTAAACATAATAAAAAAATTACGTTTTCGCGAGATTGTTGACATTTATTGGATGATAAATCTCTGATGATGACCTGTGAGAGAACTCCTAGGGAGTTATAACAACAATAATATATACATTGGCTTAAAAAAAGACTGAATAGGCTTGAACTAAAGTTTTCCTATGAGCCCATAGCATGTCAGATATAATAATTATATTCAATCTGTTTCTAAAGATGCTGGAAAAATGGTTGGATCATTCTATCGCTCTATAAAGTACTCGACTTCTGGTGGTGCAATCCTCTGAGAATCAAATATATCCTGAGATAGAATACTGTAACGTTTTTCGTTTTCCGTTCTATCCAGTTTCAGTCGCAAAAGAAAACCAAGACAAAGAATAGGAAATAACTCCAACTCAGTTGCGTACCTATGTAAAATGGCGCCCATGGAAAAGTTTGAATATGCGCCCCTTCTTAATAATTTATACCTTAGATATACCTAACCTACATAATATTATAATACAGGCACAATTTTAACGAAAGATAAACGATGAAATGAATGTTTTAATAAAGTAATTATATGGTTATTCTTGCTTTAAGAAATAAAATTCTAAATTATCCAAAAAGAAAGGACTACAACATACTTCATTTATTTTTATTATGAAGAAATTGAAGGATAACAAACATACCACAATAAACATCAATAAATCCGGCCTTTTTTGTTTCAATAATAACATTCTTAAATAACACTTTTCGTGCCTTTATGGAAGCAAATTCGTCTATGATTTTATCAAAGTTAGTTTTCTCTAATTCTTCCCTTTCTATACTCATCAAAGCTAGATCACACAATCTGTCCTGACTCATTGAGGCTCGGAGACATGAAAGAATTAGTTTCAGTTTACTGAAACTTCGCTCGCAGCTTGCAATAGATACTGCCATTGTCAACATTAGTTGCAAAGCAATTCGAAGATTGGGAAATACGCTCTCATCACTATATTCAACTATGAATGTCAGATGGTCTTCAGGACGCGATAACTTTAAGTTGGCAGGACTTGATATCAACATTTTGCAATCAATAATCTCCTCATATAATTGCTTGCTATCTATGTCTGAACTGTACACAGCTCCTAAATATTCACACATAGACTCTAATTGTTCACAGTCAGATGAGTCAGGACCGTAACAAAGGCCCTGGACATCCAACAGAAAGCCAAATTTGGAATCTATGTCAAATAACCGGGAGAATCGATCATCCATCTCTGTGTGCAGGCGGTCTAGAGCTCCCTTCATGACTCGTTTCATTTCATCTGTTCTTGATAACCCGGCATCTCGTGCATTTTCACCAGCCATTCTTGTTTTTCCCCTTGTCCTTCTTTTGATTTCAACGTCCCATTTTTCACAAAGGTTCTTGCCATCTTCCAAGCATTCATCAACTAAATTTTCTCTTGCATCATTGAAATGATCTCTTAGGCCTTTTATGTCTAGGGCAGCATTGTGAAAATTCATTGTCTTGTCTTGCAATCGCTTTTGCACTCTATCTATTGGCGTAAGTATTTTGTGCCAAAAACCCAACAATGTTAGAAACTCGTATGTTAGTATGCGATTTACTAGTTGTTTAGCGTCACTCTGGGTATCAATTGTTTGGCTGACATCTTCTATCATGCTGTCTAGTACATCAACGATTTTGTCAAGATACATTTGTACAGGCTTCACTGCTTCTGTTCTAGAACTCCAACGGCTTTCTGCTTCAGCCTTTAAAACCAGTGGGACAGCATCTTTTAATTTCTCCCACCGCTGTGTGGAACGGGAAAAGAAGCTATACAATGAATCAATAACTCCAAAGAACGAGACCATTTCTGTGTCTTGCCTGGCTGCCTGAACACCTACAAGGTTAAGTGAATGGTTATCACAATTTACAAACACTGCCAGCTTGTTTTTTTTCATTTATTCTTTGCTGCACACCACTTCTGTGTCCCGCCATCACAGCAGCATTGTCATAACATTGTGACCGATAATCTTCTATCTTCATCTGGTCTTTTTCCAGTTGTTGCATGATAACTTCAACGAAGCTTGCAGCATCCTTCTGACGTATATGGAGAAAACCCAGAAAGGACTCTCTAACACAAACTGTTTTCCTTTCAAAATCAATATCCACAAACCTTACAACTTCTGAAATCTGCTCACGATGTGCCTGGTCCGGGGTTGAGTCGAATAGAAGACCATAATACTTAGCTTTTTTAATGCTGTCTAGTAAATTCTTGCGAACGGTAGATGTCATAATATGAATAAATTCATTCTGAACACCTGGGGAAATGTAAGATAATGCGTAAGGATGACTTTCAATAAGAGCGAGGTGCTCTCGCATCACAGGATCAAAGACGGCAAGAAATTTCATTAAACCAAGGAAATTACCCACATTTGAGTTACCATCTGCCTGAAGTGATTCCCTGTGTCCTCGCAAAGCAAAGTTCTGTTTTGTCAAGTATTTGATACCGTGTAATATTCTCATGATCGAAAATAGACCCGACTTTCAACAGAAACTGTGAGTGAACGGAAGAAGAACTTTTTACCATTTTTGGTCCAGAGGTAATTTATTGTGTCTAGAAAAAATATATGAAAAGAAAATGCATTACCATATCAGCCACACCCTTTTTTATTGGATTTTGGTGCATGTGGGTAAAAAATCCAAAAACCCTTGATATCTCTCTGATGCCATTTTTGGATTCCTTGGGTCAAAATACTTACCTGTGCAAATTTTCAGAGCCACACGATCTTTCAATCAGAAAATATTCAAAGAAATGACATCACAAAATTTATCCCGGGCGCCACATTATGCAGCAAAAACGAAAACAAAAAATGCTCTAAATCGGAAACCGCTTGGAATTAGATGCTCAAATTTTCAGGATTTCTTAGTTTCTATATTGTCTATCTGCACTGCCAATTACAGCCAAATCAGAGGGTATGGGTGTCAAGCCCTGGATGATTTGATATGGAATGCATAAAAAAGGGTGGTGGCCTTCCGTTTATTCCGGTTTGAATATATCGGAATTATGCAGAAAAACTCGCTCCAGTAATTACGCATATGTTCAAATTTTAATTTTTGTCAAGCAATTTTTGCGCCCATGTCAGAGTGGCGCCCATGGCACAGGCCATGCCTGCCATACCCTAGATACGCCACTGCTCCAACTCGTTTGCTCTTTGTAGCTACAACATTTATTTCCTCATTCTCTCGCTACCACTGTGACGTCTCTCACGTGATCGTCTTCTCAAGCGTCCTTTACACCTCCCAAGTGATCGCGAACGTTATCTACATCTCTACCGTAATCATTCTCTCTTTTTTATAGTCCTTTTCCCCCACCAGTGACGTCATTTCGCATGCATTAATATACGTGCATTCGCGCTATGTTACAATACTACTACCAAATCTGTGGAAGTGCCGCTCAGAGCACTATATCTTGCCTTGTCAGAGTACAAAAACGAAATTGCAATCTAGTGGAAAATGATCTCTGTCCTCTACAGCCCCCTTCAAACAGAAGAGACGTTGCTAGTCTTTATCTATATCGTGATTTCAGTGAAAGCTTCTCGACTGACCCCCAATCTCTGGTTCCTCCTTGTAAAATATTCACAGCAAGAAAGAACTTGTATTGCTACTAAAACTATAAAAAAAAAAATACTTTCCTTTCTTCCTAAGTGTGTCTAATATCAAACGGAATCTCCAGAAGCAAAATTTAAAGACTTAACATATGCGTAACACCTTGTTAGAGAATTGTTTCCCTGAAGGATACAACATGGTCATCTTCAAATCGAATGTCAGTAAACACTTGTCATAATTAATCAAATTTTGTTCATTCCATTCATCATTTTCAATCTTCTCATCATATTCATCATCATTCAACTATCAATCCATCCTATTAATCCTTAACCTTGAATGACTAATAGCCTTGGCAAGTAGTGACTCATTACCTAAAATAAAAAATTATTTCTGATCGTTTCACTATTGCTATTTATCTTTGTAGGGCTGTAACCGGATCCTCATCAGTAGGGATCTCGACTTGCGAGACTCAAAATTCATCCAGTTTTACTTCATGTTTGGTTGCAACACTTACCCCGTGAACAGGGACCAAAGTGTTTTAATTGACTATTCTGCAGACGGTGGAATTTCTTGGTCGCACATCACCGAACTTTACTACAATCTTTACCAAACACCGACGTAAGTATTATTTTATTTTTTTTATTTTTTTTTTTTTTTGATAGCCTTTGAATTTTAAAAAATTTGAAGGTTATCGAAAAAATGAAAAACACAAAGAAAATCTAAGAGTGGTGTGGAGGTAGGTCCAACTGTTTGAGATCTTAAAATACAGAGATTATACGTGTATTCACAGATGTATAACTATTGTATTTTGTCGTCTGAAGAGTAACTATTTTTGAAATATTTATAAATGATATAATATTTAAATTTGTCCAGATGGTTATGAAACAATTGTAACGTATAAGGAAATACAAAATATGATGTTATTATTTTGTATTTTGATTTTTTACGAAAATATTATACGCATGCTTCATTATGAAAACTAATAATGATGAAGCTTAATTAATTAATTTTGACTTTGATTTTATTGATATATGAACATTATCGGGATTCTAATATATTAAATTTTTTGTTGAAAATAGTAAAAAGGTTTTATATATCTCTATAATTATAAAACTCAAATGATCTTGTAACGATGTATGTAACTCACTTTCCGGTTTACGACATCCGGTTGCGCATGCGCGCATGACATGCGCACTGAAATGTTAACGTTATTATTTCGAAATTATTATTTAACATGGGAAGAGTGGGGTTTAAAATAACTTAAACGTAATACAGAAATGAACGATGTAAAAAAAAAAAGCAGACAGTATTAACAATTGTTTATTTGGATAATTTAAACGCGAAAAAACAAAAAAAAAGAACAATTGGGACGCTGAGATATTAACGTTATTATTTAACATGGGAAGAGTGGGGTTTAAAATAAACAAAAAACAAAAGAACAATTGGAACGCTGAAATATTAACGTTATTATTTCGAAATTATTATTTAACATGTGAAGAGTGGGGTTTAAAATAACTTAAACGTAATACAGAAATGAACGATGTAAAAAAAAAAGCAGACATATTAAAATTTGAATTTAATTATAATAAGTATTGTGGTATCTGTTCAGTGCACAGTTACCTATAAGTATGGCCAACCACTTTAGTAACCGTAAATTTTTTTTTCAAAAATAATCAATTAAAATAAACAGAACGACTGATAGAAATCTATCTATATAATTTTTTCATTTTAATATACTTTCATAGAAATGTTTCGGTTATGTTAAAAAAAACTATTTTCTTTACGTCACAAGTGTCATGCTCGTACATAAATTCCATAGCTAATATAACATACTGACCCAACGGGTCACGAGTAGTCTAATATATATATATATATATATATATATATATATAAGGCGACGCTCTTTGTGTAAACAAATCGAGCGGAGATATTTGAACGATGTCAAAACATCGTTAATTCATTACCCACACAGCAGCAGCCGTATAGCGCAATGGTGAGAAGACTTGACTGTCATTTGGGCGGTCGGGTTTCGATCCTGGCTTGAGGCAGTTGCCTGTCTAGCCGCACTAGTGAGCCGTGAAACAGCGAAACAATACTGCATATGGATGACCATATATATATATGATGAGAAATATGGAAATAGTATTCCGACAATACTATAATATCTAGAGGAAATCTCGAAATAAAGACGAAACGTTGATGAACACATAATACGGTTTGTTCCTTTTTATTTCTCTCTCTCTCTCTCTCTCTCTCTATATATATATATATATATATATATATATATATATATATATATATATTTAAATATACATCTTTCTTTCGTTGGGATTTATTAACCCATTTTATATATATATATATATATATATATATATATATATATATATATATATATATATATATATATACTGGCAAAAACCAAAAACAAGAAGAAGGAATAACTTCATATTTGTATTTTTCGGATATTACAATTGTTTCGACATAAACCAGAAAATTTTGAATTTTATATCATTTAAGAATTTTCGTAGTTGCACCTCATCAGACATGTTTGAAAAAAAATACAAAGTTTGTACATATCTTGACACATTTTCATTCTGTTAAAACTACACCGGACAGTAAATACCACCCCCTCGTACTTTTTAATATGTCCACCATCCGTATTGAAGAAATTTATATGGGCCCTATTTTCGTAAATTTGTTCTAAATTACGGCAAGAATTGTTAAATTTGGACTATTTTGAAACCGGACAAAAAATTCTGAATTAATGAGATTTATGGTTTCTTACTTTAAATTATCATTTTTAGTGTTTTATTTGTTAATGAATCTCAAGTAATTTGGTTAGATTTTTAACGTTTATACTAAATTCAAAACTCTTATATAGTAAGTTCTGTATCTTGTGTATTACTCGGTGATTTTAGTGTTAAACTAGGTAATACTGCAATATATATATATATATATATATATATATATATATATATATATATATATATATATATATATATATATATATACACACTTTTTGTGAAAATGGCAAGATGAGAACTGTAGTCCAAAGATTCCAAATAATACAAATAACAGATCCTCATCTCAAAATTTAAAAAACCTTTGTCAGTTATGTAACCTCCGACCCTCTTCAGGTATATCTTGTCGTACTCGGGGGATCTTTCACAAGGACCTAATCAGGTATATTCTTGTTCAACTCTCAAGTCTTTCCTAATTCCAACCTTCTCTTATTCTATCCTAGATAAAATACTTAATAAAAGTCAGTTGTAAGTTACACTCTTCCAAAGGTCGAAGGTTCAAATCTCAGAGCAGGCGATACTCAAAATACATTTACAAATTACTTAGGACTCCTACTTAGTTGTGGCTAACAAAACAGGAATATGCTTCTCCCCATGGATTAAATAATGAGTTCTGTTCAAGATTCTGTGAAGATTTTCCAGGTCGACAAAAAGACTCTAAAGTCTGATAGAAAGATATCCAAGTTTTACAAGGTACACTTGAAGATGGACGGAAGTTACATCACCCGAAACGTTGTGAGAACAGTAGTTTGAAAAAAATAGTCCAAAGAATAAAAAAAAAACACGAAAGTTTGTCAGCTTATTTGAATATGATTTTGAAATCCCAACAAGATAATTTTATATGTTAGATCTGTCATCGATTTCCTTCCAGGTTTGTGAACTTTAAAATACCCCCTGGGGCCAAAAAAGAAGGTGTCCGCGTCCGATGGTGGCAACCTACACATGGTGGACGTCTTCTAGGTGATTGGGCTATCGATGAGATTATCATTGGAGGCAACACGATCAACCCCCTGGCCGTTACGAGCAACTTCACGACATCCGTATTCACACCACCTGAATGGTTGACAACGAGAAATCTGGAAATTGGAGAGTACTGTGGTCAGCAAGAGGCTGCAGTGGCCAAACCCGTAGAGGGTGAAGGGGCCAAACTGACCAGTCGAGACGTGAATATTGAAGATGGTTACATACTCCAATTTTCTATTAATGTCGGGTGTGGTGCACCATGGAACAGTTCTATCTCGCCGGTACACCTCCAGTACTCGATAAACTATGGTAAAAATTGGTACTATGTAAGTCCGCAGTGCATCACCAAGGATCCACAATGCAATACAGATGCTTCAACCAAGTCTATTTATTATCCAACTTATGCCTGGGAAAGAATCATTATTCCCCTGAAAGGACATATGGTATCAAGGTAAGTAATAAAAAAAATGTTCTGTTCTTATTTGGTTCCATAATCAGGTGTTTAAATAGCTAAATTTCCATAAACCTTGTTCTAAGTTTGTACCATAATGTGCGTCGACGTTGCGTAGACAAAAGTTGCTGCAGTGATATAGACAGAGGAGCAGTAGGAGGTAACAGGACTGATGACTCACACGGAGATAGCAGCAGCAGTAAGACAGAGAGAGTGGAGTGGGAAAGACGTGACGGCATGAACAGCAGGAGAAAGATAGCAGACGACAATGATTCATTGCTAGCCGGTGACAGGTTTGTCCAAATTTGTTATGTATAATGGGAAGTACAGACAGGAAATAAAAGTGTCTCTCAAAAAAAAAAATGAGTTCAAAATATTTCATTTATTTGTTTGGCATTTCGATGGGGTCGATAGACGAGAGGAAGAACGAAATGAGAACGTCTTAATCTCTATATTCTACTTATATATAAAAGGCATTTTGATTGTGTGTGTGTGTGTGTGTGTGTGTGTGTGTGTGTGTGTGTGTGTGTGTGTGTGTGTGTGTGTGTGTGTGTGTGTGAGAGAGAGAGAGAGAGAGTTCCTTGTGACTTCCATACGGCTGGGCCGAATTTTTTAATTTCATGCTAATGTACTTTATGTGTCTAAGAGTATTCTTAGAAAGGTTTTGTATCAGAATTCTTCCAATAAGTATTGAAAATCAATAAGTATTGAAAATCAATAAGTATTGAAAATCAATAATCGAAAAATCTGATCAAAGAAGGAAGAGTCCGATTTTGACCAAAATTAACACCTTTATACAGCCTAATATCATAAGTTCATTTGAGAAGTTTCATCATCACACAAGCAGAAAGGCCCGGTATATAAAATCAGGTTCTTTCATAAGATATGGGCACATTCGAAAGGAATGTTTCTGTTTAGAGCACTTGAACCTGATACTTGGCTTTTGCATTTTAAACTTTAATTCAAGCCATTATAAAACATAATTTTATAAAATTAACAGAAGGTTCTCTACAGTGCAATGTAGACTACAGTGTATTGTGAACTAAGTCATCGCGGGAAAGCATGTGAAGTTTCATCTCGGTGCATTACGGTTGGATTTTGACAAGAACAAGTAATCTAATAATTTGATTAAAAAATGGTCGATTTCACTGAATTCGAAGACAATGAAAGTAACGAGAGTGTGGAACCTTCGGTGATCCTCATTCAATCCCAGGTAATATCGGGGTTCCTGTATAACTGAGGTACTATTGCGAAAATAAAAACCAACTTAACGTTAAATCTGAAATCATCTCATCTTGCAACATTCATTGGGAGTAAATGTTTCTGTGTATGTCTTTGTGGAACATTAGTTGATTCTCATTCAATCACTAGTAACGTCGGGTTTCCTTGCTAGTCTCTGTATAACTGAGGCACTATTGCGAAAAAACGACTTAACGTTAAATGTGAAATCAGCTCAATCTTGCAACATTCATAGGGAGTTAATGTTTCTGTATATATCTGTGTTTATAGATTTCGAGTTTATTTGCACTGTACTTGTATTATCTATGAAGAGTTGTATATGATAGATATTGTGAGTAATGTGTAGTTATAAACGCAAAGGCCGCTTATCGAATAACTGTAGTAAAAATGATAGAAAAAATTTATTAACATTTAATGGTCTACAATTACTTTGATCAATTGTTTTTCCTTTCTTTTTTACTCTCTCTCTCTCTCTCTCTCTCTCTCGTTTAGTTCTACGCGATTCCAGTGGTTCCAGCATTCCCCAGGTCTGCAAAAGAATTCTGAAGATGGCAAAGAATGGGCGATAAAAGATATCTACATCGGCCCCGCCTGTAACAGTATGTGTCAAGGTCATGGCTTCTGCAATGACGGACGATGTGAATGCGATGACGGCTATATATGGGACGCGTGTTACCCGAGTGGCAACGGATTTCAACCGGTAATTTGTTTTATCTATTCCTTTTTATTATTTAGATAAAAAATAAAAGTAATAAAATGTTACTTCAAACAATGTGTGTGTGCGTGCGTGTGAATCAGATATTGTTCTCGATATAAATTATGGTTCGCACTTTTACAAAATGCGTGATATAGTATATACACTCTGATGACCGTGATTTTTGTAATAAAAACCTTTTTTAAATCAACAAAGTTTTATTTACATTACAGTGATAATATGACACGAGAGAGAGATGAGGTCATTATGGGGTTTTTGTGTGGCGGCGACGGCAGAAGTGTATCAGCTGGTTTCTTTCTCCTCTCTCTGACTCATAGTCTCTGTTTTCACTTATATTTACATCGCCCCACATTCTTTGATCAGAATCTAATTGTTCACTCATTTTGATCTTCGATTTGAAACAACACATTTTCTAATGAAACTAAATAAGGAATATCCACCTTACTTACGACAAAAATACTAGTTTTATTTTGTTGTCATAAACTTCTCCCCCCCCCCTATTTTTGCTAATGAGGAGATTATGTTCAATTATTGTTAATTTCAATAAAATGAACATCGTTTCCGAAACGATTGTACACTTGAGTTGATTTTGTTTGTTTTTGTTTTGTTTTTTAACTGATTTTTAATTCATAATTATTGATCTTTTTACTCAATATTAATATAGCTCTAGGATACATATACCTATTGAGCTTATTATATATCTACAGTACTATAGGCACTGTTCTTTTAAAAGTATTAATACATTTATTAATACGTTAAAATAAATTCTGCTCTTTATACTCCAGGTTTAATTCTTATGACTAAAGAATTTAGATATTTCTACAAATTCATCTGAAAACCTCTCCATTCCATCTAAGATCCAATGGCCAAGCGGAAGGCTTCACAGATAGGTTCAAGCAAGCGTAAAAAAAGTAGAGGCGATAATTTCTCAGAGCATATTATGTAACTCCAAACCAGAGTACAATCTTGAGAATGTCACTTGTCTTTTATAGAGAACACACACATACATTGACTTATATATATATATATATATATATATATATATATATAATATATCTTGACTTTATAATGTATATTTACATTTTTTTATATATAGGAGTCACCACTTATCAAGGCGCAGGGTCCACTCTAGGATAAGGATTAAAGAGGGTGAAGTATCAGAATCATAGTAATCATTAGTAGTGGAGATTCGGTGAATTTGTTAACTTAAGTGGAACGGCTCATCAAGAACTTGTTTGCATTGGACTTGAAGACGGTCATATTGTAGTCAGCTGGAAAGCAGGCAAACGGAAGACAGTTCCACAAGCGTGCCGTTCTAGGAAAGAAACTTTGTTCATGGAATCTACGTTTAGGTTAAGGCACAGGTAAAGAGTCTTACTAGACTAGCCGTGACCCGTTGGGTCAGTATATGTTATGGCAAGCTATGGAATAGTGAATATATTAATTACAGAAAAATATGCGAGCTTGCGCATAAAATGTCCACCACATTTAACAATATAGTATTATATTGCTTAATTTTCGGAAAACTACTTATTTACAGAAAATTTAAATGCGATATTCGTTTTCACCATACCCGAAAACTTTCCAAGTCGTCATTTTAAATGAAAATGTTAAGGTGAAAACCAATAAAAATTTATCAAAACTTATATTTTTATATTTGCTTTATAAAAGTTGCATTATATGCAGTGTTGGTTATCTGAATCTTAAAATTTGTCTGACGTCACTTCCGTCAAATGGCTTTGCGACTCTTAACGAAAGCACTTATCACAAGTCAACGGCTATTTTCCGGTATTGTTGTATATGTCGTCACTAATATAAGGGAGATAACTCTATTTTGCCAAGACATTAGCGTTTAGTGAGCACCCACTTTTTAGCCACTTATTCCATATGTTTGTTTTTTCTTATTAGTTCCTGTGACAAAAATTATTTTAATTTTTATTTAGAAGAAAGAAAAAAAACTGATATTTGGGATTGACAATGAATTCTCTGGAAAAATATACGACGCAAATTGCAGAGTGAAGTTCGGAGAAGTTTTTAGAACGATTCTTTAATTTAAAAAATAAAAAAACGTTTATTTATCTTTCTTCACTTTATTATTTAGTTTTTCCTTCATTTTCATTTTTTAGAACAGTTTGAAACCTTTTTATTTAGTTATATTTAGAATCATTTAATTTTTATTTAAAAGCAAAAAACGAAGCTGATATTTGAACATTTTTCCATGGAAACACTAATTTATCATTTCCAAATATCAGCTTCTTTTTTGTTATTAATGTTTTTTATAATGTTAAAGGTTTTGCATTAGTTTTAGTGTCCCAAATTGTACTATGAAAAAATGAAGAAAAGAAGTTTTTAAATTGGTAAAAAAAAAAAATGAAGTGAAAAAAGTTTGATTTTTTTTTATTAAAGAATCGTACTAAAATCTTTTGTAACATTTCCTGAACAATCTCGGATTGGATTTGAGTTATTGTTTCTTTTAAATAAAAATCAATTGCATGAAAACAATTTCAACATGCAATGAAAGTTTATAACATTAAATAAAAGTGGAATACCATCTAAAATTCAAGTTTTAAAAGGCAAATCTTTAGTTGGTCCTCTGGAGCACTTTTACCTAATGTTATAAACTTTTTTTAAATAAAAATTGTTTGAAAATGATTTAACTTGCAATAAAAAATACAAATAAAATTTTTAAAATGCGGATAAAAAAAGGAGAAGGTATTTAGTTTTGTTTTTATTTGAATATTTTAAATGCGAAAAACTTGTTGATTAAAAACAAAAGCCTTCATGGCTTTGTTTTTATTTAATTACACATGCACAAAATTTCTCCAACCGGAAGTTGTATACCAGATACACGGTTTCAATGCTCAAGTAAGACGATTTTGAGTTTTATAATATAATTAGCCTATGTGCCCGTAGTAGGCAGGCAGGCTCGAACTCGTACCGCGAAAGAGGAAAAGAACGTGAAAAAAAACATGACGTCTTGGCTGTTGCGTCCATTGCGAAACAGGCAGTGGCGAAGGTTTAAATTAAGGCTAGTAAATCGAAAAGTGGGAATGACTTTCGAAAATATCGGCGAAAAATGGCCCCTCCTCGTTGAAAAGTGCCCAGTTTAGGGTGAAGGAATTAATGATTTTAGCCAATTTTTCGTTATCTGTCGTTCAGAGGGTCGAGCTTCAAAACGATACCGATCTCGTGAAAATCCATCGCCTCTGTCGAAAGTTTTAGGTAGACATACAAACATACATACATATATACATACATGCATACATAGGCTTCCTTCAGTCATAACAGACTAGTGATATCCATTGTAAGAGTAACTGCGCATGAATTTTTTGTGGCAGGAGTTGCGTAATCTCCAACCACACCTCTCCTGATTCGACATTGTTGAATACCAGTGGCAAGTGGAAGTTCAGGACGACTTGAAACAATGCCGAGATAAGCGGAAAGCACATACAGCGCCTAGAATTCCCAAATTCACTTATCTGGTACTAGCCAGGCTCAACGTTGCTTAATTTCGGTGATTTGACGAGAACCGGTGTGTCGACGTGATTATGCCGTATATAAATATGCATACATACATACATACATACATACATACATATGATGATTATTGCAACGTCTTGTCAGACATGGGCCACTCCCTCAGACACTTAATGTCTATGAGCCCAAAAATGACTTTTTTTTTTTAGTCCTACTGGTGAATTCACACGCTCAAGTAGGCATGATACTGAAGACGGTCATTAAGATCAATTATTACACGCTTCCAACATTTCAAGCCTCCACGCGGCACAACTTTTCCATTGCCACAGGACCATTTTTATAGACAAATGCCTGAGGGAGTATCTATGTACGACAGCTAAGTCTTTCTCTCCGTTCAAAATGTTGAGATCCAGCAACAAGCAAGAGCAAGATAGCCAGCAACAAGTTAAACTGAAGACCAGCTTAATGCGGGTACTGGTCTCCCGCTTTATGGTTTTTTTTAATCAGTGATTTGCTTCTCCTAGAAAGGTTGCCATCACCACGGCTTACCGAAGCCCTCTCCAGCCCAATATACACATGCATACACACAAATATACACGGTGTTAGTTGGCCGTTGACCCCAAAAAAGGGTTCATTCGCCCTTTGGAAGGTCTTGTTTTTAATCCTTCAGGGAAACTAGCCACCCTCCTCACCAAACAAGTCTGGTGGGGGAACCAGTTTAGTCGCCGGTGACCCGACCATGAGGCAGGTAGTACTGGGTTACATGGTACCAGTAACATATGACATGACCTGACAATAACATACATACATACATACATACATACATACATCTAAATAGACAGGTGAAATTTATATTATAGATTTATACTTCATTTGGATTGCGCATTCTTCTTTAAACTAGTGTTGTTACTAAAATGAATTTGTTTCTCTTCTTTTACGTAGACTCAGTTAAAAGACAATTTCAACAAAACGGAGGTTGACAAGACTAAGTGGTTTCTCGTTCAAGGAGCGACAATTCGAGATGCCTGTACAGAACTGGTCGACGGAACTGCATTGGTGTTTGCAGGCATGGGCATGAGACTTGCGACGACCATTGACTTGGACCTCAGAGACGCAACGTAAGTATATCAAAAATGACTCCCGAGGAAGATATAGAAAAAAGATGAAATCAAACAAAAACCAAAGAGAAGCTGTAGAAAATATAAATTATCTCCCTTTGTTTATACTGACATTATTTCACAATATATCTCATTTGGAAGAGTCTACTAAGATTAACAATTATGGTGTTCCAACTTTTGGGATTTAGGTAAAAATATGCAACCATGTGCTCTTTATTGACAACAATTGTGCTCCATGGTTTTCTTCTCCTTTGCTTTCCGTTCTCGTTCTGGCTGTGTCGTCGTCTCTCACACAATGGCAACTAATGAGGGCAAGCACTGGTTCATAAGTATAAAAAATAAAACAAAACATAGAAAACACAAATCATGACATATTCAGTAGATGTCAGTTTCGCTGTGTGTGTGTGTATGTGTGTGTGACGTCATCACGGAAAACGGCCATCTGAACGCTAGCATTCACATCTTAGTCATCTCTCGAGATTTCTTTGTCGTCAGTTTCACGTCAGTTCATCTCAGCCTCCTAAATCGCTCCCAATCTACAACGTGCCGTCAATTGTCCAAAACTGGAGACTGTCCTTAATTGTTGCAAACTCAAGATTATCCGTAAACTGTCCTTAGCTGTTTTAAATTGTCTCAAAACACTCTTACTCCTAAAACTGCCTGTAAACAAACTCTAAATATATTGACCTTTATTATCTTTGCCTCAGTCACTGCCACACCTTGATTAACAATCCTATTGTAGCTATCTTTGGTGTACAAGCTCTTTTATTTTCTTTCTACTAACCTCACTTCCTATAACTTTTTGTTATAGTTTTTCATCTTTTTTCACTTCCTAACACTGATGGAGATGTCTATAGTATCATAAAAAATATGCAACAAATACAGTTCTAGTCATTTAGAATTGCTCACGCATTTTTCGGCCAAATTTCAAACAATTATAACAGATCAACTTCTCAGCTATATTGTGAAAAAAAACAATTTCAAGTTTCGTCCAGTAACACAAAAGTTATGATGAATTTTCTGGTGTTCAAAATCGTAAAAAAACGTAAGGAGGTGAGCAACGCTTTTTATGACTGGTTTCCATAGCAACCATGTCGCTTCAGCGAAAAGAGAAGTAATAAATAAAACAGAGAGAATGAAAGAATGAAAGGGAGATAATTCGAGGATTTTATTGAAAGCAGACGAGTGCCGTTCATTGTTATTACATATGTGTATATTATGTTTATGGGGGCAAAAATAAGACTGAAATTAAACAAAGAACAAGTGAATTTACTGGAAGCCTGGAAAAATCATGGATTACAATAGAAAAATTGCGAGCATGAAAAGTAATATGGTTAAGCTTAAACATGGAAAAGTAAAGGACTAGATATTCTAGTAAAATATAATAAATTTATAACTTAAAATATTGAAGCATTAAGAATTTTTATTTTTAATTTAATTTATAACATTACTAGTATTTCAGCCCGGCGTTGCCCGGGTGTTTGGAGGTGTATGCTGAGCAAAAAAAAAAAAGAGTAAATTTTTTTTTTAATTTGACCCCTATTATGACCCCTTAAAATTTATAGTTTCGGGCTCAAATCACTTTATTAAGTTAGATCCAGGTTCAAGGAACCTATATCTAAAATTTCAAGTGTCTAGACCCAAAATTGTCGGAGGAGTTTGGTAGAGTTCTTAAAGGTCAAATCGTTGAAATTTGACCCCTTAATAGCCAAATTTCTGGCTGACACCCGTCACATCAATTTTCCCAAATCTCAGTACCCGGTATTTCAAATTTCGAGTCTGTAGACTAAAGATTGACAGAGTTATTGCGTAGGGAAATGTACACAGACAGACAGACAAACACACAGACACACAGACAGACATACAGACAGACACGTTCACTTTTATAGATATATAGATAGATATAATCAATTCTTAATGCTGCAATATTTTAAGTTATAAATTTATTATATTTTTTACTAGAATATCTTGTCCTTTTCTTTTCCAGGTTTTAACAACTAGTCCTTAACTTTTCCATATTTAAGCTTAAGCATATTACTTTTCACGTTCACATTTTTCTATTGTAAGATTCATATGATCAATGTTACTTGCGTTTTGGTCGCAAATGAGAGGTTGAACGTCGGTCTGGCTGTTTGCTAAAACCGGGAAGTATTTTTCGTCACATCTGCTTTTGCTGAGAGGTCGAGCAAAAAGAGAATGAAAGATACAAACCGGAAGTTAAGGTGGCTATATCGCCCCCTTGTGGCAAAGAATGATATTGCCAGAGTTTAAGGGCGATAATCGTGTTTGCCTTAAGGTCATCCTTTTGTGTTTGTGTGTCCGCTTGTGTGGAGAACTCGGATCCCATAAATCCCCTGCTGACCTTTTTGACCTCTTGTCTAGACCATTTCCTGTCTCATAACTAGGGCTATGACAAGAGAATATTCGTATCATTATTTTGACTCTCGGGTATATATCTGACACAGTTAGACACAGTTAATCAATGGAGAACCATATCTCTATTTGAAAACATATAAGATATTAACTGATATATACTCGAGAGTCAAACTAATGAAAAGAATATTTTCTTGTCATAGCCCTACTCATAACCTAACTATTAAAATATGTACTAATGTATGTACTAGCTAACTCACCCACGCGAATATCTAATAATTTATTCTTTACTATTTTTTCTTGTAATATTTTTAGCTTCATCCAATATATAGCGCTGATTGGTGGCGATCAAAGTGATCCTTTATGTTCCGTACCAAAAAGCAGGGACCAAAGCGTCATCGTTCAATACTCTACAAATGGAGGTAAGATTACAGTTTTAAACTATCTATAAAATATTCTGTTTGTTTCTTCCTTAGTTTTTCCGTACGTTACCTTTTGAAAAATGTCAACTATAATTTTTGAAGGTCAAACTGCTTTAAAAAAAAAAAAAAGCCAAATTCGCGAAAATTGGCTCTAAAAAGACCAATCTGGCAAGCTGTGTGTTTCAAAAATACATATTTTAAATGGTTCAAAAAAGGGCCAAATTCGCGAAATTGGTTTTAAAAAGTCCAATCTAGGAAGCTACTTTACAAAAATTTTGGGTCGATTCATTTGGGTCGATTCTGTATTCAGTAATACAATGGATCATTTTAAAAAGGTTAATCTAGAAAGCTACGTTACAAAAACTTTGGGTCGATTTCAGTTGGGTCGATTCTATATTTGAAATACAATGGACAATGATTTTTAAACCTCAAACTGCTTCAAAAAAGGCTAAATTCGCAAAAATTGGCTTTTAAAAGGCCAATTTAGAAATCTGTACATATAAAAAATACATTTTTTTTAATGCTAAACTGTTTTTAAAAAAAAATGGCCAAATTTGCGAGAATTGGCTTTAAAAGGGCCAATCTGGCAACTCTGAACAATAATATGAGAGTGACTAGCCTTTGATGTAGCCTCGTTTTCGAATATCATGGTAATCATAATATATGATAATTGTTTTAATAGTGTGAGAAAGGAACTCTTAGTAATTCCGACGTGCAGTGGTTCTTCACTGAAGAAGGAAGTCAGCTAACCGTTATGTATAAAAGGGGACATTCAAAAGAAAAAGGGCAAAAAACGAAGAACATTGTCTTGTGTTGGTGCTGGACTGAAGGAATGAATTCAAGAGCATGTCTTACAATGTTCATGGTTTCATTATGTGTATTGAACTATGTAGCACAATATTAGTTATTGGCTATTTATTAGTAACAATTATTTATCTCATTTGGGTCGATTCTATATTTAAAATACAATGGACACTATTTTTATAGTAAATGTTAATAAACTCATATCTTCTGTATGTTATTGGTTTTTTTGTCCAAAGAAAAAACTTTTTTGCGTTATCTTAAACAAATATATATTTAATCAAAACACAGTTGTTGATTAAATATATTTCTCATTCCATGGAATTTCCACAGGTCATGCTAGTTTTAAATATTTTAAAAATAGATCTAGGTGTATTTTTTAAAAATATGGATTTTTAAATGCAAAATAAAAAAATAACATGCCACACATGGAATTATCATGAATTGATTTGTTTTTAGCGCCTCTCTGTCACCACTATTTGTGGAAAGGTTCCAGATCATTCAAGCCAGCAGGATAGCTGACAAAACTTCATGATATTTGCATATTGGTTTTGAAAAGAGGCGTTTTATTAATTAACTATTTGTTATTGCTGTTGAATAAATTTAAATTAATAATATAAAAAAGTAATAATTAAATGCACAGAGCTTCAAATATATAGCGAGACTTATGGAAATTCCACAGGGGACTCTTATTCATAGTCGATTCAAAGTAATATATTGATGCCGGTATTCTGTAGATGTTCAACATAAATAAAGACGCTCTGATATTATTGTAGCTCTTTTGTTAAAACTGCAAAAGTATTTATCTAAGCTAATAGGGACGCCGGACATAGCTCGGTCGTAAAGTACGCTTAAATATGATATTTTAATTCTTACAGATTTCGTATATCTATATATTTACAAAAGTGAAATTGTCTGTGTGTCTGTCTATGTATATAAATTTTTCTACCAAATTACTCTGTCAATTTTCAGTCTACAAACTCGAGATTTGACATAAGGGGTATTGAGATTTGGGAAAATCTTTTTAATTGGTTTTCGGTCAGAAATTTGGCTGTCAATGGATCAAAGTTCAACGATTTGACCTTTGAAAACTCCACCAAACTCCTCTGCTAATTTTTGGTCTAAACACTTGAAATTTTAGATCTAGGTTCCTTGGACATGGATCAAACTTTTTAATTTGATTTGAGCCCAAAACAATAAATGTTACGAGGTCAAAATTGGGGTCAAAGTTTTAAAAAATTTGACCTCTCAGACAATTTTTGGTCTAAACATTTGAAATTTTACATAAAGTGTATTTAGACATAGGGCAAGCTTTTTAATCGGTTTTTGGACGAAAATTTGTTTACCAAGGGGTAAAAGTTCAAAAGATTTGACCTTTGCGATCTCTAGCAAACAAAGATTTAAAATCAAACTATCTCAAACTATGAATGAATTTGCGCATGCACAAAAGTAATAGAAATATATAAGCAAGTTGAACATTTTGAATTTTAACTTGCCAAGATATTTATGTACCCGTATTTCATCCATCCAAACAAAGATTTTACTCGTTATAAACCATCCTTGGTATATGATTATTATTTCCTGTTAATTTCAGTGGTATGTGACCAGTAGTTTAAGGGTATTTTCACACACACACACACACACACACACATATATATATATATATATATATATATATATATATATATATATATATATATATATATATATATTTACTCTTTTATTTATCTACATAATTATAAAACTATGTGCACCTTGCTTGCTTGTATCTTGTCTTTGACGATTGAACGATTCCATCTTATAAAAAAGGATGACAAGTGCATATATATATATATATATATATATATATAGTAAGTTATAAAATATATATGGCGATTAAGACATAAAGCTTAATCGCCATATATATTTTATAACTTACTAACTAGCTCTACCTACGTATTGAGCACTTTTGAAGTAAATACTTAAAGTTTACGCATAAATTTATACTTTCGTATATTTCGTATATTAATCTTATGTGAGTAAATTAAGTAGTTATATATATATATATATATATATATATATAATGAATAAATAACAAAAGCTATATTCCAAAATTCATGATGTTGACCACCTTATAATTTATTCCTTTAATTTAGTTGACATTTACAATTCTTGACAATATCTGTGTTGTGGCGCAAAATCAATCACTTAATTATTATATCAATCAGTGCATTTTAAAAATAATATGTATATATATATATATATATTATTATTATTATTATTATTATTATTATTATTACCTTTAAAATGCACTTTCGTATGAATAATTGAATTCATAATTAATAAGTTTAAAGGACTGTGAGCTATAACAAAAACAAATAAAAACATGTGTGTCTGCTTGATTGCTTGATTCTTGTCTTCGGCGATCAGAAAATTCTATCTTTTAACAGAAGGGGAAAAGGTGAATATATATATATATATATATATATATATATATATATATATATATATATATATATAAAGCTGTGTGTGTGTGAGTGTGTGTGTGTGTGTGGTCACGAATAGGCTCCTATATGGTTGACTATTTTAAAAAACTGATTACATATAATGATAGAAGATGTATCGAGACACAGGAATGGGTATGTTTGATCTGGCAAAACGGTGGTTCATTAAAATTTTGGGGTTTGCATACGCGCCTGGTCCACAAAGTATGGAAATAAAAAAATTTTAAATAAAAAAAAAACGTTTACAGGTGTTTTTGATATAGATGTACATAAGAATACTTTGAGAAGTATGTTTTAACTTAAATATGGATGGTATAATAAAATTGTGGGGTCTGCGTTCGCGCCTGGCCTCTATAGAATGGAAATAGGCACAAACTTTAATAAAGACTTTTCATATCTATCTGCGTAAGTATACTTTGATAATTATGTTTCAGTTTGAAGAAATATGGTATAATAAAATTATGAGGTGTTCGTTCGCGCCTGACCTTCATAGAATAGAAATATGTCACAAAGTTTAACAAGGTTTTTAATATATATCCACAGAATATTGTGATAAGTGTTTCAGTGTGAACAGCTATGGTATAATAAATTATGGGGTTTATCTATTTTATTTTTACTTTCATCATATTTTGCTTTGGTTTTTATACCCCCAAATTCGAAGCTATCTCTTTACAACCCTTCCTTTTCATAACCTATCATACTTTCATAAATCAGAGTCCATTTTCTGTAGGCTGTTTTTGAACCCAGTCAACGGCGACTACTTTTGCTAGTCTATATATATATATATATATATATATATATATATATATATATATATATATATATGCAGGAATGAAGGTGGAGAGTAGAAAAACTAGATTAGACGAACACACGTATATACACGCATTATATAGACGACTGTGACAAGTGAATACAAACGTATATAATCTTTATACACACATTCGTTAGAACACCATTTTATGCCCTTAGACGATACACAAATTTATGCATATATATATATATATATATATATATATATATATATATATATATATATATATATATATATATTAAGCATAGACTGAGATGGATTGGACATGTGGTGAGGATGTTAGACAGTCGACTTCCCAAACAACTCCTTTATGGCGAGCTCGCCGAGGGAAGACGTCTGGCTCAAAAGTCTAAATTGAGATTTAAGGATTTCGATGGAATGCCCTCCGATGGACTCTTAACACTTGGAGCTTCTCAACGTAAATTAACTGACGGCAAAGTTCCACACCTTTACTGAAGCTGTTCCTAGATTTTTCTATAGTCTTTGACGATGTCCATTA